>NW_007063718.1:0-520 GCF_000164805.1 Carlito syrichta | reverse complement strand
GTACTCTATCCTCATTGTCAGAATAAATCACTTCCTCCTTTGACTTTTCAAGTCTTAATCCCTTGTATCAGTAAGGATCTATTCAGGAGACAGAAACCATACCACCTATTTGGACAGAGAAAATTTAATATAAATAATTCTTGCCAGGCACAATGGCTTACACCTGTAATCCCAGAGTTTGGGGGCCAATGAGAGAGGAGTGCTTGAGTCCAGGAGTCTGAGACCAGCCTGAGCAGCACAGCAAGACCTCGGGACTATAAATTGCTTTGGATATAATTAGTTAAGATGAGGTCATATTGGAGTAATGTGGTTCTCTAATGCAATATGACTAATGTTCTTATAAGAAGAGGAAATCTGGGCACAGACAGCAAACAAGGAATGTACCAGGTGAAGATGAAAACAGAGATGGGGGTGATGCATTTACAAGTCAGAGAATATGTAAACTGCTGGCAAACCCCTAGCAGCTGGGGAAAGGCATGAACCAGATTCTCCCTCAAAGTCCTCAGGGGAAGCAACCCTG
>NW_007063717.1:0-861 GCF_000164805.1 Carlito syrichta | reverse complement strand
ACAAGTTTGAAAGGATATGGAGGGATCTTGTAAAAGAAGACAAGGAGTGATAGGACTCGACCAGGAGGCAGCGTTTGAAGGCCTTTGTAGCTTAGGAGGTGCTGTAGATGGTGGGGGGAGGTTATGGTAATAGGGGCCCCGAAGGTGAGTTTTTTAGATTCGCACACCAATGTGTGGGTGGCAGACAGCGCTCGCAGATATGGGGCCCAGCCCTGGATGGTGTGGTCTAACTGTTTTGAGAGATAGGCCACTGGGGCAAGTGTTTGTCCACTAAGTTGTCCCAGGACTCCCAAGGCCACCCCCTTGTTTTTGTGGACATATAGGATGAAAGGTTGGTGTATGTCTGGTAGATGAAGAGCAGGGGCCCTCAGGAGGGCCTGCTGGAGGGCAACAAAAGGTTGTTTAATGGAGGAGGATGTTAGGAGTGGCTCATTGGGGTCTCCCTTTGTGAGTATAGAGTGGCTTCGCAAGTAAGGCAAAGTTGGGAATCCACACCTGAAAGTATCCCACTAGCCCCCAAAATGATTGGATTTCCTGCTTAGTTTTAGGTATATGTAGGGATTTAATTAGGGTCTTCAGATCTGTCATTATAGCCTTCTATTGGTGTGAGACGGCTACCCCAGATATGTGACTTGTGTGACAGACAGTTGGACCTTTTGAGGGGATACCCAGTATCCTTTCTCTGCTAGAAAGTTAAGGGTGAGTGCAGTGTCTGTTTGAGAATCAGCTAAGGAAGGGCTACACAGGAGGAGGTCATCTACGTATTGAATAAGGGTGGATTTGGTAAGTGAGGGAGACTTAAGATCTGCTGCTAAGGTTTGACTGAACAGGTGGGGGCTATCTCGAAAGCCTTGTGGCAGG
>NW_007063716.1:0-782 GCF_000164805.1 Carlito syrichta | reverse complement strand
AGAACGAGACACAGGGCTGGGACGAGGTGAAGAAAGACACGTAAGAAAGAGTACTGATAGCTACATAGTACTAAAGAGTACTGAAGCAACACAGAGACAGGGCAATAAAATCGAGAAATAGTGTAACTCAGAAGGTAAACAACAAACGTGATCTAAACCAACAGTTACAATGATAAAATCATAAGTCAAAACGAGCGAAATAGAGAAGTGCGAGAGGGATAACAGATATACATACCAGCTATCAGGTGAAAAACAGTCACAGGATCAGGAAGAAGTGACGAAAGACACGTAAGAAAGATTGCCTAAGGAGTACTGATAGCTACACAGACAGGTCAATAAAATCGAGAGACAGTGTAAGTCAGAAGGTCAACAACAGACGTGACCTAAACTAACAGTTACAATGATAAAATCATAAGTCAAAATAAGCGAAAGGGAGAAGTGCAAGAGGGAAAACAGATATACATACCAACTATCAGGTGAGAGAGAGACACAGGGCTGGGAAGAAGTGAAAAAAGACAGGTAAGAAAGATTCCCTAAAGAATACTGATAGCTAAACAGAGACAGGCCAAAAAAATCAAGAAACAGTATAAGTCAGAAGGTAAACACCAAACGTAATCTAGACCAACAGTTTCAGTGATAAAATCATAGGTCAAAATAAGCGATCAGACTAGAGTCACTTCTGTGATCTCCAATTCCAGCCTCTCCCTTTTGTTTTTCGTTGCAGCATAGGGGTGGGGCTTTGTCTCCTGTTTCACACTGTTGCCTTAGGAGCTGAGGTAAAG
>NW_007063715.1:0-761 GCF_000164805.1 Carlito syrichta | reverse complement strand
AAAGCTGGAAAAGCAAGACCACAAAAACCCTAATTTCAGCAGAAGAATCCAGATCACCAAAATAAAAGCCCAAATCAGGACATAGAAGACAAAAAAGATAATACAAAAAAATCAGGAAACAAAAAGCTGGTTCTTCGAAAGGGTAAACAAGATTGATGCTCCCCTAGCTAGACTGACCAAGAAAAAACGAGAAAAAAACCAAATAAGCATAATCAGAAACACAAAAGATGAAGTCACATCTGACCCTGAAGAAATACGAAAGATCATTAGAGACTACTACGTACACTTGTATGGAAACAAACTTGAAAACCAGAAGGAAATGGAAGACTTTCTGACATCACACAACTTACCTAGGTTGGAACAAGAAGAAATTGAGACCCTAAATAAACCAATAACAATCAAGGAAATCGACCACGTAGTAAGAAAACTTCCTACAAAAAAAAGCCCTGGTCCAGATGGCTTTCCAGCAGAATTCTACAAGACATTTAAGGAGGAGCTGATACCAATCCTACTGAAGGTATTCCAGGCGATTGAAAAAGATGGAACTCTCCCCAAATCATTTTACGAAGCCAACATCACATTGATACCCAAGCCAGGTAAAGATCCAACAAAGAAAGAGAACTACAGGCCAATATCTTTGATGAACATAGATGCTAAAATTCTCAACATGATCCTAGCAAACCGGATTCAGCAATACATCTCAAAAATCATCCATCATGACCAAGTAGGCTTCATTCCTGGCATGCAAGGCTGGTTCGAAT
>NW_007063714.1:0-833 GCF_000164805.1 Carlito syrichta | reverse complement strand
TCACCGTGATCTATCCTCTGTCAAATGAATGCATGTTTTCCCTCATCTTCTACTTTGTCTGATATGAATTCTGGCCTGTGACTTCATTTTTGCTTAATGCATTTTTCCACTTTCAGATTTTAACCTTTCTAAGTCAACTTACTTCAAGACTCTTCCTGGAAAACAGCTTTTAATTGGATTTTGTCTCTTAACCCAACGAAAGTTTGTCTAATTAACTAATTTATTGCCTTGTGTTTGGTCTTGATTTACCCTGTTTTTATTTCTTTGCCTTTTTTATTTCTTCCTCTTTTTTGGTTTTCATTTGCTTTGCAGGGACTGTTTTTCAGTTGACTTTGCACCTAAGACTCTGGCCCAGTGCCTGGCCCATAACAGGGACCAATAAATGTTTGTGGAATGAATTACTAAACTGAGTCTACTATAGATGTGCTTTTAATTCTCTTAGTGTTTAGCAATTTTTTGAAGGTTTTTAAAACCATTATTAAACTGTCAAGGTTAACAGCAGAATGATTTATATGCCTTTATCCTCAAAATGAAGAGTTTAGAAATTCTGAACTCCTTTTGACAAATCTACTACTCAAGTTTTTGTCAATTTAAGTCATATTTATGATCATCATTATTTTCTTATTTTTACAATATGAAATGTGTTTTCAAGATATTTAGATGTATATCTTTTTGTTTAACTTGTTTCTATTCTTACTTCCAGTCCTTCCGTCTATGACTTCCTCATTCTTGTTCTTTCTCATTTTTCTGTTAAATACCTTTAATTAGTATATTCAGAAAAGTGACAGCGTTTCTATATCATTGCCCATATATGAATATTTTCTACTGCTTTT
>NW_007063713.1:0-1141 GCF_000164805.1 Carlito syrichta | reverse complement strand
TAATAGTAATAATGAATTAGATTGTGCATACTTATGTACATGTGCTTATGTGGAAATAACATGAGTGATAGTAAGGATACAAGGAACAGGAAGGAGGAATTGGAATTATTTTGATATCATAAAGTTTGTTGACTATGCACAAAATAGTAAAGTGTTGTCTTAATGTGGACTTGTAAAGGTGTACTGCAACCTCTAGGGGAATCAATTTTTTGAAAGTTAAAAGAAAGGAGAGAAAATAGAGTCATACAAAATGCCCAGTTAAAACCACAGAAGGTAGAAGAATAATGGAACATTAGAAGACGGATCAAGAACAAGGGTAGAAAATAGGAAACACTAAAAATATTGTAAATGTTGATACAACTATATTAACAATCATTTTAAATATTGATGATCTAAGTATAACAAAGACAAACATTGTCTACGTGAAAATAAAAAACAATGTTACCTACTATGTGTTCAATAAATTTTATTAAGTATTAAGATACACATAGATTAAAAGAAAGGGATGAAGGACAATATACCATACTAACACTAATCAAAAGAAAGAAAGAGTGAGTAGCTATATTAATTTCAGACAGAGTAGACTTCAGAGCAAGCGAAGTTATCCGGGACAAAGAGGAATATTTCACAATGATAAAGGGGTCAGTGCTCCCACAAGACATAAAAATCCTTAATGGGTATGCACCTAACAAGTGTCAAATATATGCTGCAAGGAGAAACTGCAAGAAGAACTTCAGGGAGAAACAGATGAACCACTATTGTAGCCAGAGAACTTAACATCTTTCTATCATAAGTGAAAAAATCCAGCAGGTGGAAAATAAGACATAGATGAGCAGCACCATATCACTGGATAGAAGTGATATCCAGCCGGACGCGGTGGCTCAAACCTGTCATCACAGCAATTTGGGAGGCTGAGGTGAGGGGATTGCCTGAGACCACGGGTTCGAGAACAGCCTGGGCAACTTGGCAAGTCCTCATCTATACAATAAATCAAAAACTTAGCAAAGAGTGGCAGCATGCACCTGTAGTTCCGGCTACTTGGAAGGCTGAGGTGGAAGGATCACCTGAGCCCAGTATGTCAACACTGGGGTGGCCATGAGCATGCCACTGCACTCCAGCTTAAAATTTAAAATATTTGTTT
>NW_007063712.1:0-762 GCF_000164805.1 Carlito syrichta | reverse complement strand
CACGATGGAATACTACGCAGCCATAAAAAAGAACAAAATCATGAATTTTGCAGCAACCTTGATGGAACTAGAGTCTATAATACTGAGTGACCTCACACAGAAACAAAGATCAGAATATCACATGTTCTCACTCATATAATGGACCTTGAACATCCAATGTAATACTATAACAAAATGACTGACGGTACTGGGAAACTATGGGGGGGAGGGGGAGGGGATTAACAGTAGCAAATATCTGTTTGGGGCTGGGAAAACACCTTTTATCAACAGGGTGTTTGAATGAAACGTAATTGTACACCTAATCCTTAACTGTACCCCCCAAAACTATAATAAAAATACTGATTAATTAAAAAAAAAAAAAAAAAAAAAAGATACACAAACAAATAATTTGGACGTAATTAGCGTCTAAAAGTTCATACCATTCAGCTGATTTTTCAAAATTCTACAGGTAGAGGAAACTTTTGGGGAACCCCTGAGAAGCTTGGAATTTGAAAGACTGTGGGACCTCACTCTCCTAATTTTAAGATTTTAAATGCTTGTATCCATTATTGACTGCAATGTGAATGTTGTATTTAGAACTGAAGCAATATGCTTTTGAATTTATTATTGATGCATCAAAAGTAGAAAGACCTCTGAAGAGTTTAACACTTGCCATGTGGTGACTGTCAAATAGAAACATTCATTTGTTTTGTGTCTTTAGATGTGAAACATTTCTCAACACACTGATATATTTTTTAATGTTTAAATGTTCGACTCAAGGGC
>NW_007063711.1:0-434 GCF_000164805.1 Carlito syrichta | reverse complement strand
TACTTGGAAGGCTGAGGCAGAAGGATCACCGGAGCCCAGCAGTTCGAGGCTGCAGTGGCTGGGAGCAGCCACTGCATTCCAGTTTGGGCAACAGAGTGAGGTTCCAACTCAAAAAAAAAAAAAAAAAAGAAAAACAGAAAATATCAACAAGACCTATAGCAACTAAGGAGGCTGAATTTGTAAAAATAATAACAATAATCCACAAAGAAAAGTCTTGCCTAGATATCTTCACGTGTAAATTCTACCAAACAAAAGAAAAATTAATACCAGTTCTTCAAAAACACTTCCAAAAAATCAAAGAGGAAGGAACACTTCCCAGCTCAATCTATAAGGCCAGTATTGCCGGATATCAAAACCAGACAACGACATCACAGAAAAAGAAAACTATAGACCAATATCTCTTATAAACATGAATGCAAAAATTAAAAAAAAAA
>NW_007063710.1:0-926 GCF_000164805.1 Carlito syrichta | reverse complement strand
GGGATCAAAATATCTCTAAAAAATAAATAATTAAGGCATGATAGCTAGCACAGGCTAGACATAAATAAATTTCCCATAGGTAGGTTTAAAAGGTGTTCAAACATTTCTACTGCAGGCCAAGTGACAACCTATCCCACCCCTTGACAAATCCAGAAAAAACTCCATCAGATGTAAAACTAGGACAGTACAACCTTTTAGTTTGCGGGTTAGGATAATAATCACTAGAAATCCTTTGGAGACATGAGTAAACTAAACATAGGCATTTGGTATTGCATCACTCAGGATCCAATTCCCTAAAATAGAATTTGTTAAACCTTTAAAATTGTTTAACGGTAGGCCTCTGACGGAAAGGGGGAGCCACAAATGTAAATACTCATAAATGTTGTCTATTTGGAACAAATTTTAATCACAGTTTATGAGTTTATTTCCCTAGACACTTCTTGGACCAGAAAAAACTCAAACATCCAAGGGGAATAAGTGCTGCTAAAAAAATAAAGAAAGGAAGGACCCAATCAACAACTGTAAGAAAAAAAAAGAAAGAGGACCCTAAGAGTGGTCCTGTTCCTATACTAGTCTAGAAAATTTAAATGCCTAACTTCTCTATGAAGTCTCAAAGGGGGGTAAACAAAAACCCCTGCTAGGAGAAAAGGCCCCAAAACAGGCCTTTAAATAAAGTAAATAGGCTTCTTGCCTTTTGTGATCCCTTATGGGTAACCACCTCCACTTGTTAGGGACATACAGGAAAACTTAAAGAAATTTGGAAGTCTTGCCCTAAAAGAACAAATGCAAGCCTTAGGTTCAGTCCTAAATGCCATCCATTGTCAAGTCAGAAAACGATTGCCAATTAGTTTAACTACCAATGTTCATTCTTTTAAGCCAGGCATATGGTATGGGTAAAAGAGTGAAATGTACAACCCCTAAAGCCC
>NW_007063709.1:0-890 GCF_000164805.1 Carlito syrichta | reverse complement strand
CACTCATTGCGGCACTATGTCTTGCAGATTTCTCTCCGTGAAACACGGAGTTTTCACGCTCGTACGCAAAGGCACTCTATGGAAAGGAACACAAATCAAGGGGAAAGAGTGAGAATGAGGTATTACAGCAGGCGGCAATGAAGAATAAGAGTCACAGCAAAGAGGTGACACTGCAGCACACATTGGGCACAGACTTAAGCCAGGAAGGTGCCCGTGCACCCCAGGCCCAAGAAAGGCCACTGCGAACAGCAATCCACAGTCTAATTGCTTTCCCCTCACAGGAGAAGGTTTAAAGAAAGAGCAATTCAGAATTCCCCCGGGTCACACAGAATGCCTTCCCACAAGTAACTGTGAATGTCTCAGATCCCTCACTGTGGCAGAGGGGAGATGAGCATTCCCGAATGGGAGAGGCTGACAAGCCGCACGCCAAAGCAGTCACCCTGTAGAGCGTAAGATACACGAAAGGGAACAAGTGGGAAGGAGGAATTACAGCACGCACACTCAGTGCCAGAAACTCACAGTGCTGCACACTTCTCACACAGCACTTTCCAAGGGAGACGGACATTCGAAACAAGCACCACCAAGGCAGTCAGCTCGTTTCCGTCAATGCGTTTGGCAGATCAATTGTGTATCCTCCCACACAAAAATTTGAAAAGGAGAAACATTTCAGAATGCACCCAGGGAATTCACCAAGTAATGCCTTCTTGCTCCACTGTGGGGTTCCCATCGTCCCCTGGGGGGCAGCGTAGAGCTGCACATGGGCAAAGCGTGTCCTATGAGAGAACTCTTAGGTCACACAGAGGCACTCTGCAGAGCCGAAGGCCAAAGGAGATCGATACTGTGAGACTCAGACTCATGTGTTGCAGCATGCACCAAGTGAGAATAACATA
>NW_007063708.1:0-2883 GCF_000164805.1 Carlito syrichta | reverse complement strand
AGGTGTTTGGTAGAATTTAGGTCCTTTTAAATTGCTTATGCTTGATTTATGGCCCGTGTAAGTAGTCGATCTTAGAATATGTTTCGTGTGGTGATGAGTAGAATGTGTATTCTGTGGTCTTTGGATGGAGTGTTCTGTAGGTATCAATTAAGTCCATTTGGGCCAAAGTCACATTGAGGTTCCGGATCTCCTTGCTGATTTTTTGTCCTGATGATCTGTCTAGGTTTGTGAGTGGGGTATTAAAGTCCCCAGTTATGATAGTGATAGAGTCAATATCTTTCTTTAGTTTTCAAGAAGTTGCTTTATGAAAGTTGGCGCACCTATGTTGGGTGCATATATATTTAGGATAGATATTTCTTGTTGATGGATTGAGCCTTTTATCATTATGTAGTGGCCTTCTGTATCTTTTTTGATTTTTAATAGCTTGAAGGGTATTTTGTCTGAAATTAAGATCGCTACTCCTCCTTTCTTTTGTATTCCGTTCGCCTGAAAGTTTGTTTCCCATCCTCTTACTTTGAGTCTGTGGGTGTCCTTTCTAGTGAGGTGAGTCTCTTGAAGGCAATAGATTGTTGCCTGATGATATTTTATCCATTTTGCCATTCTATGTCTTTTCAGTAGTGCATTTAGTCCATTCACATTTAGGCTAATAATTGAAATGCAATAGTTGATCCTTGTCATAAGGTTCTTACAGAGTTGAACCTGTTTATTTGTTGTCTTTCTTTGGGTTTTGGAGTTGGTTCATGTATGTTTTTAATCTTTTGCCTGTACTCTTGTGAAGAATGCTGTTGTTCTTTTTTCTTTTTCTTCTGTGTTCAGTACTTTCTTAAGTGTTTCTTGTAGAGGTGGTCTGGTGGTAGCGTAGGTTCTTAGGGATTGGATGTCTGGAAAAGATTTCAATTCTCCCTCACTAATGAAGCTTAGTTTGGCTGGGTAGGTTATTCTTGGTTGAAATTGTTTCTCTTTTAGAACTTTGAAGATAGGGCTCCAGGCTCTTCTGGCCTGAAGGGTTTCTGTGGATAAATCTGCTGCTATACTAATTGGTTTTCCCTGGTAGGTAGTCTGGCCTTTTTCTCTTGCTCCCTTTAGGATTTTTCCTTTCATAGCTACTTTGTTTAGGCGAATTATTATGTGTCTGGGAGTTGGTCTTCTCATTTGTTGTCTTGCAGGGGTTCTCTGAATCTCTTGTGTTTGAATTTTTTTATCCTTGATGAGATGAGGGAAGTTTCCTTGAATGATTTCATGAAATGTTTGTTCCAGTGTGGCTTCTGTTTCTCTCTCTGCCTCAGGAAGCCCAATTACTCTTAGATTTGGTCTCTTGACGTGATCATTCATCTCTTGCAGGTTTTGTTCTGTCTTTTTGAGCTTCTTTTCTATGCTTTTGACAGTTTGGGTTAGTTCTGTGTTTTAGTCTTTGAGCTCTGAGATTCTTTCTTCTGCTTGGCTGATTCTGCTTTCCATGCTTATTAGTCTGTTGTTCATTTCCATCACAGTATTCTTTACTGCTGTTATTTCTGACATCAGCTCCTTTCTATTTTTCTCTTGTCTCTTCTCAATTTTTTTAATTCTCTCCATTAATGTCTTGATGTCTGGGTTTGTTGCATGTGGCCAGTCATTTGGGGACTCTTCATTGTTTGTGTTCCAGAATCTGTTTTCTCATTGTCTGATCTCCCAGGGGTCTGTGTGAGACCTATATTCTTCTTTTGGTTTTTCTTCATTTGTGCGGTTTTTCCCCCTCCTTACTTTTTCCTTCCCTCCATGTCACCGTCTTCTTTAATTCTGTTATTCGGGGGTAAAGGGATTGGTTTTTCTTCTGTTTTTCAATCTCATATTCTATATGTATGCCCTCTTACTTTGTTCAATTCTGAAGTTGCACTGTAGGTTGGGGGTGGTCCTTTTTGCAGTTTTGAGATGCACTTAAGGGGAGAGCTGTGATTCAAAATCTATCTGCAGGTCCTGGTATTCGCTGACAGGCGTGTGGATAATGTGGAACCCACTTCCCACTGCCTTGGAATCTTTCTATGCAGTTGGGCTGTAGGTTTACTCCCTGAAATAAAATGTGGTTAGCCGAGGGGAGAGAATGGAGCAGATAGTGGGTTGTAGAGGGGGGTGGAGAGATAGAGGAGTAGTGGGGGAACAGACGAGTGTGCCAACAAATAGAGAGAGAGGCCTATACTGAAACAGATAAAAACAATAGACCACAGCTACAGTTGAACCAACTCTCATACAAACAAAAATATAACATATAGTGATGCTAACATACCAGCTTTCCAACCACCTTATTTGTGTGCTGTTCCTCTATACAAAGATATGGTTTACAGAGTGAATAAAAGAGAAGAAAAGGAAGAGGAAAAGAGAAAAAAGGGAACAATACAGTGGGAATAGAATTAAGTCATTAAACTAATAGAATCAATGAAGCACACTCTGAGACATTTCATTTAAGTCCAATGTCCTTTCAGGTCTGATTTCTAGTTTTCTTTTCAAGCTGGTAAATTAGTTTGCAGTTAGGGTCAGTTGCCCCTGCTCTGCTGTGAAGGACAGTTCAGATCACCCTCTGTTCACGACTCGGACCTATGTCTTTATCAAGCTTGTTTCTCCCATTTCGGTGTTGTTACCTTGAATCGCCAGCAGGTGGTGCTATCTCAGTTGCTCGCCCCAGAGGGGGTGGGGCCGGACAGGGATGGCAGAGGCTGAAGATGGCAAGAGGGCTGCCTGTCTCAGGGCAGACAGCAGGAGACTTATGGCAGGCAGGACGTCTCTGTCTCAGGAGAGGTGGCAGCAATCCCAGCAGATCTTCCCTGAAGGGGCTTCAAGGACTGAAGTTGTGGATTGCCTCCAGCCCCGGTGGTGCGATTTGCTACCAATGGCAGTGGTGGTGGTTGCGGC
>NW_007063707.1:0-788 GCF_000164805.1 Carlito syrichta | reverse complement strand
GGAGGTTGGGTTAGAGGGTTTGTAGTGGAGCCGGTGAGGTTCAGTCTGGTCCTGAGGGGTGGGGGTGAGGATCGGGTGTTGGGAGCCAGCCATGGAGGCCTTCCTGCTGACAAAGTCCAGGGGGCTGAAGACCCCCAGGCCACCAAGTGAACCTGGGCAGCTGAGATTCTTGCCTTTACATTCCTTTCTTAAGGAGGCTTGTAATTCTGGTTAGGGATTGTGACTAAGGTGACTTGAGCCAGAGGCCTTTTGTTTTACAAACATTTGAAGCTCATTCTCCCTGGCAGGAAATAATTAACGCAGATTGTAAACACCAGGTGTGAAGTTAGGGAAAGCTAGTCAGGCCAACTTGCAGCTAAGTAACCTTGAAAATGTTACTTTACCCCAGCTAGTTGCAAATTGCTGTGTGAAGGTCACAGGTGTGACTTGTTAATCTAAGTGATAATGGTAGTGCTTAGAACTTGGTAGTGATTTATAATGTAATAGTTATAGGAATAAGTAAGTTATGTATGGAGATTAAGAAATGGTAATCATTAAAAAATGTTAGAAATTTATAAAATTTATAGTTTAGGATGATAATGTTTTAAGATAAAAACAGGATGAACAAAGACACATTGCCTGTCCGGTCCATTCAATTGTAACTGATTGCCTTGGAAACAAAAAACATGTAGGGTATAAAAGGAGTGGGAAAAGACAATAAACTGGCATTTGTCCTGCTTGCAGCAGAGTCAGTGTCCAAGTTTTTTCTCCTGTGCCTATGCTGTCCCTCTTCAGGAAACCCTGACCTG
>NW_007063706.1:0-812 GCF_000164805.1 Carlito syrichta | reverse complement strand
AAACAGAGGGAAAAGTGAACAAACCCAGAAGACCTCATAAGGAAGAACAGGTCATTGCAGAAGAGAAATAAAAGCAACCCCACCTTCCCTCAAAAACAGAATTGAAGAGGGGGAGGGAAAGGGGTAAAGGGAGAAAAATCTACAGAAATGAAGAAAAACCAAAAGAAGAGTATGGGTCTCTCCCAGACGCCTGGGAGAGCAGACACTGAGAAAATTGACTTTGGAATACAAACAATGCAAAGTCCCCAGAATGAAGGGTCTCAAAATGCAAATGCAGATATCAAAACAATAATGGAGAGACTAAAAAGAATTGAGGAGACACAAGAAGAAACTAGGAAGGAGCTGATATCTGAGATAACAGTAATAAAGAATACTGTGAATGAAATAAATAACAAATTGATAAGCATGGAAAGCAGAATTACCCAAGCAGAAGAAAGAATCTCAGAGCTTGAGGACCAAAATATAGAAATAACCCAAACTCTTAAAAACACAGAAAATAAGCTAAAAAAGACAGAACAAAACCTTCAAGAGATGAGTGACTACCTCAAGAGGCCTAACCTAAGAATAATCGGACTCCCTGAGGTAGAAAGAGAAACAGAGACCACATTGGAACAAACTTTCCACGAGATCATTCAAGAAAATTTCCCTCATCTAATCAGTGATACAAAAATTCAAACACAAGAGATTCAGAGAACCCCCGCAAGACAACAAATGAGAAGACCAACTCCTAGACACATAATAATTCGCCTAAATAAAGTAGGCCCTTTAGAAAAAATCCTAAAGGCAGCAAGAGAAAAAGGCCAGATCACCGA
>NW_007063705.1:0-881 GCF_000164805.1 Carlito syrichta | reverse complement strand
TAAAACTTGGGAGTAATAAGTGGTCCTTCAGTAGTTCAACATTGAACAAACGGTGGTACATCCAGGCAATGGAATATTATCGGAACTGAAAAGAAATAAGCTATCAATCTGTGAAAAGACATGGGGAAGCTTAAATGCATATTACTGTGAAAGAAGCCAGTCAGAAAAGACTACATACTGTAGCCTTTATGTGACATATTGTCATAATTGCTATGACATTTTGGAAAAGGCAGAACTATAGAGACAGTGACTCCCTGAGATTGGGGGTAGGGAGAGATGATCAGGCAGAGTACAGAAGCCTTGTATGGGAGTGAATTTATTCTCTACAGTACTCCAGTGGTGAACACATGTCATTGTACAGTCATCAAAACCTAGACAATGTACAACATCTACAGTGAACCCTAATGAAAACACAGTGGACTTTGAGTGATGATGTGTGAATATAGTTTCATCAGTTCTGATAATGTCCCCAGGTGGTGCAGGATGTTGAAAGTGTCAGATTTTGGGCATGTGCAAAGTCAGAGAGTTTATGGGAACTCCTTGGGATTTCCACTGTGAACCAAAAACTACGCTAAAAAATAAAGTTTACTAATTAAAAAGTATATACACATATATCCTTTGACATTGTTAAAATTTACTTCATTCAATCTGTCCATTTATTTTACTGCTAGCTCTACCCTAGAGGTGATCAAATAAATAAATGCATCTCTTCTTTTACATTGTTGTTATTGATTCTAAATATCTATCCAATTATTAAGGAGTCTGACAAACCTTTTCTCTTTAATACCTGTGTTATTTATTATTTCAGATTAAAGGTAATGGCTAGTGACATAATGCCTATCTCCTAAATTAAAGAATTGAGAATCTGTGATTCATTCCAT
>NW_007063704.1:0-1014 GCF_000164805.1 Carlito syrichta | reverse complement strand
ATTTCAGTTTTGATAACAGAAGCCCAACATATTTTGAACAAAAAGAACTTCAGCCTTAAATGATCTGAATTATTAAAAAAGACTCTGAAGGTTTTCTGATGCCAGTGTTAGCACTCAGATGGCAAAAAAATAAAGTATGGATGGGGGAGGGCAGGACTCCAAGGACTGTAAGAAGTCACAAAATGCTTTTTTAGAAAAGGTTTTATTCTGAATAAATGCTTAGAGAGACTAACTTCGTAGCAATAAGATTACAAAGTTCATAAAAGCTAGCCATGTTGGTGTAAATAATCTTACTACTATTAAAAATTTTGATGGGAAAAGACATCTAAAAGTGCATGAAAGCTATCCACGATGGTATGAATAATCTTACCATCATAAAAAAATTTGCCGGGCTCGGTGGCTCAGCCTGTAATCCCGCGCCTTTGGGAGGCTGAGGTGAGTGGATTGCCTGAGCCCGAGGGTTCGAGACCCGCCTGGGCAGCGAGACCTCATCTCTACAATAAATAAAAAAATTAGCCGGGCATGGTAGCACATGCCTGTAATTCCGGCTACTTGGAAGGCTGAGGCGGAAGGATTGCCGGAGCCCAGCAGGTCGAGGCTGCGGTAGCCGGGAGCGGCCACTGCACTCCAGTCTGGGCGACAGAGTGAGACTCCAACTCAAAAAAAAAAAAAAAAAAATTTGCTGGTGAAAGACATCTCCAAAGAGAAGTGTCAGAATTTTTTGAATAGGAGGTACAGAGGGGATGGAGAAAACACTATTTTGAAATAAAACACCGGAAAGTTAGACAGAATCTTCTTTCATGATGAAATGTAAAAGACAATTTTTGAAGTGTTAAAAAGTAGGAACCATCTCCCCACGGGAAGATCAGAAGCTCTAAAAAATGGTGATGTTATAAATTTAACAAAAAGAAAGATTAGAAGCAAATGTTTGCAAACAACATATCTGACAAAGGTCTTATGTCATGGATTATATAAACTACTCTCACAACTAAACAGTGTGTATACATATTCTCT
>NW_007063703.1:103554-104682 GCF_000164805.1 Carlito syrichta | reverse complement strand
TGTGAATGGAATTGTGTTTTTTATTTGGGTTTCTGTTTGTTTATTATTGGTGTAGAGAAATGCGATTGTCTTTTGTACATTTATTTTGTATCTTGAGACTTTGCCAAAGGCCTTTATCAGTGTAAGGAGGTTTTTGACAGATTCTCTTGGGTTTTCAAGGTACACAATCATGTCATCTGCAAAGAGAGATAACTTGACTTCCTCTTTTCCTATTTGGATACCCCTGATTGCCTCCTCTTCTCTGATTGTTCGAGCCAGGACTTCCAATAGTATGTTGAACAGGAGGGGTGAGAGTGGGCATCCTTTGTCTTATTCCAGTGTCAGGGGAAATGGTTCCAATTTTTGTCCATTTAGGAGTATACTGGCTATGGGTTTCTTGTAGATGGCTTTTATTATTTTGAGGTATGTTCCCCGTATGCCTAGATGTTCAAGGGTTTTTATCAAGAAGGGGTGCTGGATTTTATCAAAAACTTTTTCTGCATCTAATGATATAATCATGTGGTTTTTGTTTTGACATCTGTTGATGTATTTAATTACATTTATGGTTTTACAAATGTTGAACCAGCCTTGCATCCCAGTGATGAAGCCTACTTGGTCATGATGGATGATTTTTGAGATGTATTGCTGAATTCGGTTTGCTAGAATCTCGTTGAGAATTTTAGCATCTATGTTCATCAAAGATATTGGCCTGTAGTTCTCTTTCTTTGTTGGATCTTTACCTGGCTTGGGTATCAATGTGATGTTGGCTTTGTAAAATGATTTGGGGAGCGTTCCATCTTTTTCTTTTACCTGGAATACCTTCAGTAGGATTGGTATCAGCTCCTCCTTAAATGTCTTGTAGAATTCTGCTGAAAAGTCATCTGGACCAGGGCTTTTTTTTGTAGGAAGTTTTCTTATTATGTAGTCGATTTCCTTGATTGTTATTGGTCTTTTTAGGGTCTCAATTTCTTCTTGTTCCAATCTAGGTAGGTTGTGTGATGTCAGAAAGTCCTCCATTTCCTTAAGGTTTTCAAATTTGTTTCCATACAAGTGTGCATAGTAGTCTCTAATGATCTTTTGTATTTCTTCAAGGTCAGATGTGACTTCATCTTTTGTGTTTCTGATTGTGCTTATTTGATTTTTTTTCTC
>NW_007063703.1:65547-103118 GCF_000164805.1 Carlito syrichta | reverse complement strand
TTTATTTTTATTCCACTGTGGTCCGAGAAAGTGCATGGTAGAATTTCGGTCCTTTTAAATTGCTTATGCTTGATTTATGGCCAATTATGTGGTCAATCTTAGAATACGTTCCATGCGGTGATGAGTAGAATGTATATGCTGTGGTCTTTGGATGGAGTGTTCTGTAGGTATCAATTAAGTCCATTTGGTCCAAAGTCACATTGAGGTTCCAGATCTTGCTGATATTTGTCCTGATGATCTGTCTAGGGTTGTGAGTGGGGTATTAAAGTCCCCAGTTGTGATGGTGTTAGAGTCAATATCTTTCTTTAGTTTTCCTAGAAGTTGCTTTATGAAAGTTGGCGCACCTATATTGGGTGCATATATATTTAGGATAGATATTTCTTGTTGATGGATTGAGCCTTTTATCATTATGTAGTGGCCTTCTGTATCTTTTTTGATTTTTAATAGCTTGAAGGGTATTTTGTCTGAAATTAAGATCGTTACTCCTCCTTTCTTTTGTATTCTGTTCACCTGAAAGTTTGTTTCCCATCCTCTTACTTTGAGTCTGTGGGTGTCCTTTCTAATGAGGTGAGTCTCTTGAAGGCAATAGATTGTTACCTGATGATATTTTATCCATTTTGCCATTCTATGTCTTTTCAGTGGTGCATTTAGTCCATTCACATTTAGGCTAATAATTGAAATGCAAGAGTTGATCCCTGTCATAAGGTTCGTACACAGTTGTTCCTGTTTGTTTGTTATCTTTCTTTGGGTTCTGGAGTTGGCTCATGTGTGTTTTTAAGCTTTTGCCTCATTAACAAAATATTAACAAGTCAAACCAGCAATATACATAAAGAACAACAATGTGAAATTTATTCTAGGAATACAAGGCTAGTTTGACATTTGAAATCAATAAGTGTAACCCACCATATTAACAGAATAAAGAAAAAATACAATATGACCACCTCAGTAGATGAAGAAAAAGTAATTAGCAAAATGCTGCATCCATTTATGATAAAAGAAATGCTAAGCAAATTGGGAACAGAAGGAAACTTTCTCAATCTGATGAAAGACAGCTACAAAAAGCATTGGGCTAACATCAAATTAGCCAAACACTGAACATTCTCCCACTAACAATGGGGACAGGTAAGGATGTCTGTTCTCACCACTTCTGTTCAAAGTGGTGCCAAAGGTCCTAATCAATGCAAAAAGGCAAAAAGAAGACAGAAAAGACATAAGGATTAAGAAAGAAGTAAAACACTTTCCATTTGTAGATGACATAATTTTGTAAGTAGAAAGTCCTAAACAATGGAAACAAACAAAACAAAAAACTACTAGAACTAAAACATCAGTTTAGCAAGGTTTCAGGATGTAATCAGACTTACGTCCAGCCACTCATTGCCCGAAAAACAAACTCTAGAAGGGAAAACAAGTTTTTTTCAAGAGCCAGTAACCTGAGGAGATGGCAGTCTAATGTCACAAGAAGACTATCTCAGCCGGGCATGGTGGCTCACACCTATAATTCTAGCACTTTGAGAAGCCAAGGTGAGAGGATTGCATGAGCCCAGGGGTTTAAGATCAGCCTGGGTAACTTGGTGAGACCTCATCTCTACAATAGACCTAAAAATTAGCCAGGCGTGGTGGTGTGTGCCTGTAGTTATAGCTACTTAGAAGGATGAGGCAGAAGGATTGCCTGAGCCCAGCAGGTTGAGGCTGCGGTGGCCGTGAGTATGTCCTGCCTAGGCGACAGAGGGAGACTCCAACTAAAAAAAAAAAAGAAGAAGAAGAAGAAGACCATCTCGAATTTTCCAGCTGGTTAGAAGTGTTCCTAAAGGGAAACTTGGTATGGGAGATGTCCAGGAGTGGCATAGGGCACAGGTCTGGGTATCCTGTTCTAATGGTTTATCTTGGGTAGTGGCCCTCCAGAGGTCTGGTTGGTGCTATCTCAGCTGCAATCAGGTTATGGATTAACTGTCTTTTGTTTCCCCCCCCCAGCGAGAGAGTCCTGCAATCAGGACTTCAGTCCTGGTCTGTTTTAGGATTAGCCTCTGGAATTCTTAAGCGGGCTTGTGATCACATGTGTGTGTATTATAGAGGATGGAGGAGGAAGAAATAAGGAAAGAGAAAGACAAAAGGTTTTGTGGGGGGGTTGTTTTGTTTTGTTTGTTTGTTTTTGAGTTGGAGTCTCACTCCATCACCCCAGCGTTGACCTGCTGGGCTCCAGTGATCCTTCCACCTCAGCCTTGCAAGTATCCGGAACTGCAGGTGCACACTACCATGCCCTGCTAAATTTTGGGGGGATTTATTATTGAGCCAAGATCTCACCAAGTTACCCAGGCTGATCTCAAACCCCTGAACTCAGGCAATCCTCTTGCCTCGGCTTCCCAAAGTGCTGGGATTACAGGATTGATCCACCGTGCCTGGCCCAAAAGGATTTTGTTTGTTTGTTTGTTTTTTAAGGGAGGAGGAATGATTAAAAAAATGTTTTAGGGCAACCCCCTTGGGTCCCCTTCCACTGTGGGAGCTTTTCTGTCCCCTCGATAAATCCTGCTTTCTCACCAAAACAAAACAAAACAAAACAACATGTTTTGAAGGAGGATTCTTGGTTACAAGGATATAAGTTCAACATACAAAAATCAATTGTATAATATTTCAATATACTAACAACAAACAATTGTGAAAAATTTGTAAACCATTTATGACAGTGTCAAAAAATAAATAAGATTCTCAGGAATAAATTTAACAAAAGACATGCAAAATATCTACATCAAAAACTACAAAACATTACTGAGAGAAAATTTTAAAGTCTTAAGTAAATGGAGAGATATCATCTTCATGGAACAGAAGGCTCAATATTGCTAAAATGTCAGTACTTCCCATATTAATTTATGAAGCCAATGCAATTCCAATGATAATCCCAGGAGGCTGCTTTTAAAAAAACAGAGATTGACAAGTCTATTCTAAAATTTATATGGAAATGCAAGGAACCTAAAATAGCCACACACGAAAAAAGTAATTAAAACGAAGCACAAGTCTGGAACTTATAAAATTTGACTTCAAGATTTATTATAAAGCCACAGTAATCACATCAAAAACTAGACAAATAGATCAACAGAACAGACCAATGGAACAGAGTTCTTAAGTGGACATATATTTATATAATCAACTGACTTTAAACAAAGGTGCCAAATTAATTCAATAGAAAAAGGAAAGTGTTTAACCAATGATGCTGGAATAATTGAAGATCAATATAGAAAAAAAAACAATTTTGGCCCTACTTTATACCATATGCAAAAATTAACTTGGGTAAATTATAGAACTAAATATAAGAGCTAAAGTGATGATACTTTTAGTAGAAAACATGGGATAACATCTTGTGATATAGTAAGAAATGTGTATTTGGTTATTGGCCTGGTTTCCCAGAACACTGCTCCTAAAACCCTTGGAATCTCCAAAGTGATGTGTCTTTTTATATGCTGATGAGATAACTGGTGAGCAAGGTGGCTCATGCCTGTAATCCCAACACTTTCAGAGTCCAAGGTGGGAAAATTCCTTGAACCCAGGAGTTGGAGACCAGCCTAAGCAACATAATGAGACCTCATCTCTACAAAAAAAAAAAAAAAATTAGCCGGGCAGGATGGTACGTGCCTGTAAGCCCATCTACTCAATAAGCTGAGGTGGAAGGATTGCCTGAGTCCAGAAGGTCAAGACTGCGATGAGCCATGATCGTGCCACTGCTCTCCAACCTGAACAACAAAGTAAGACCCCAACTCAAAAAAATAAAATAAAATAAAGATGACAGATGAGGCAACCTTGTTTAGCAAAAGCCAGGCTTGCTGGTATCTGGTGTATGAAAGACCCTGGTCTATCCTGCCAGTCTCATCTCCTCCTTGCCACCTGTACCCAGTGTTAGAATTGTAGATCCATAAGAAATGGAGAGAACATCTCCTCAGTCAAAAGACCATGTAAGAGAGGTTGAGTGACTTGTAAGAATCCCCACCTGGGAAGTAGCATAAGAACTAGAATTTGTATGTTCTAACTCCCAATCCAGAATCAAAAGGCTTATCTATAATGATATAATGTGATTAAAAATTTTTTTTGTTTGAAGAGAGGAAAGAAACCTGATTTAAAAACTAGTTTAAGCCCCACGTGCTCAGGGGAGGGGGAGGTTGGGAGTGTATGAGATATGCCGTCCCTCCATACCACCTGAGAAACACTGTCTATAGAACATATTTATTATTTTAACCCTCTGTTCCTCCTACCCCATAACAGATGCTCAGAACATGCTTGGAATAACATGGAATTTATTGGAAGGATATCGTTGAGGCGATTCACAGAATCAAAGGAAAAAATACTAAGATCAAAGATGTACTGAAAATTTCAGGGACTTGATTTGTGGATGCAAATCCCATTGACATGCTTTGTTTCTTGTCTCACTTTTTTTCTTTTCTGTTAGATAGTTCCTCAGAAATTTCATACTAGTATTAAAGTTCTTGCCATTATAGGACCCGTGGTTATTCTTATAAGCTCATCAGAATGACTTATATTTATACTGTAGTGCACAGAATTTTTCTCCTTTTTTCCTTGTACTGCACTTGGAAAATGTACTATTAAACAACATTGTAAGAGGCAATTCCTTGACACTTAATTGTAGATTTTTCCTGAGGCAAGTTATCACGCTTATCTCAGTCTGCCTTACACCGGTTTATTTATGTATTAGATTCCCTCTCCTCGATAGTATTTCTTCCAGCTTCAGAGATATCACTCCTCCTGAGTATCACTGCATTTTACTGGCATCCTCACCAGCTAAGAAGTTTACCCTGAATGTCACTTTCTGCTGTTTATATTACGAAGACAACAGGTATTTTTTCACACACGGCCTGCCCCACCAACTACCACTCCTTGTTGTGTGTGGGATGGTGGTAAAGGCAGTCATGGGCTGCTCCCTGGACCCTTGCAGTCTGCATTAAAAAACATACCTTGGCCCTGGAACATTTCCTTTCATGGAGGAGACCTCATGACCTGTGCCGGACCGATGACCTTCTTTGGGAGAATCTTTCCCTGTTCAGGGCTCGCTGTGTACCTCTTTGTTCTGCTTAAAGTATGTGTGTCATGGGGCGCCTGGCCAAGACCATGGCTGGGGAGGACATGTGTTCTCTGCCTGCAGGAGAAGTGAGGTGCACGCGGATCATCTTGTGGCATCTGCAAGATGAGACCAGCAGGCCACGGGGGACCGGTGCCTGCTACTAAAGATGAACTTGTTCTGTCTTTTCTCTACAAGAAGAAAGCCTTGTTCCAGCCAGTGTCTGTGTGAGCTGTTTCTTTCTGGCGATCCCGAACTGTAAACCAAGCAGTGGGTTGACATCTGGGGCCTGCTGCTCCTGGTGACAGGTACGATTATGCTCTTTCCTATCCTCTCCTGTGGGATTCTCCCCTGGGGGCAGTGACAGGTGTCACGTGTTCAGCGGAGGGGGATGTTGGGAGTGTGTGAGATATGCCCTCCCTCCATACCACCTGAGAAACAATGTAGATAACATATTATTTTAACCCTCTGCCACTCCTACCCCATAGCAGATGCCCAGAACATGTTTGATGAGCTGAATTGACCTGAAATAAACAACACTTCAAAGAGTCACTCGGGTCAAAGATCCAATCGGGCAAACCTACAGGGTAGCAGCTGGACTCCCAGAGTTGTTTCTGTAGTATCTTCTCTAGGGAAGAGGAGGTTGCTCCTTCACCATACCCCTGTGTCCCCAGGGACAAAGATGGTTCACCTGAGGCAGTCAGCCCCACAGCCTGACTATCACTGCTGTCCTGGAGACAGAGCCATTCCCTAAAGAGAATAAGCATTGATGTTCCCAGCCCTCTCGCCTCAACTGCATTTTCTGTGACATCAGGACTGGATTTTGTTCATTTCTAGCCAGGTTCTGATCTATTAGCACATCCAGAGACCCGAAAGGGACAGGCATCCCTAGTTAAGAGGCTAACAAAATCAATGAATGCCTTGTAATCTTTACTTGCTTGCCTGGGAGGTTAAAATGAAGTGTTGACCCAGCGTGGTGGCCAACATCTGTAATCCCAGCACCTTGGGAGGCTGAGGCAGGAGGATTATTTGACCCCAGGAGTTTGAGACCAGCTTGGGAAACATAGTAAGACCTTGTCTCTATCAAAAAAAAAATTCACAAAATTAGCCAGGCATAGCGGCATGTACCTGTAGTCCCAGCTACTTGGGAGGCTAAGGCAGAAGGATCATCTGAGCCCAGGAGGTCAAGGCTATGATAAGCCATAATTGTGCCATTGCAGTCCAGGGGACAGGTGAGACCGTGATTCAAAATAAATAAATAAATAAAAATTAAAAAAATAAATTAGGCCGGAAGCAGTGGCTCATGCCTGTAATTCCAGCATTTTGGGAGGCCAGGGCAGGAGGACTGCTTGAGTCTAGCAGTTCGCCAGCCTGGGCATCATGATGAGACCTCGCCCCTACAAAAAAATTTTAAAAATTAGCTGGGTGTAGTGGCGAATGCCCATAGTCCCAGCTTGGGAGGCTGAGATGGAAAGATTGCCTGAGCCCAGGAAGTCAAGGCTGTAGTGAGCCATGATCTTGTCACTGCATTCCAGCCTGGGCAACAGAGTGAGAAAAACAAACGAAAAACCAAAAAACATGTAAAATAAAATGAAGCGGCATGAGAACACTGGGTTGGGGGTTGCAGAATGGAGCTGACATTTATTGGTGGTTCCAGAATGTGCAGTACAGGAATAACAAACACACAAAGAAGATGCAGGCATTGGCTTTTGTAATGTGGATACAGCTATGGTTATACCCACAAAGCTCTTGTTTTCTAACTCAAAGCTGTCTTCCTTGCTCCTACCACAGACGTATGACTTACTAGGACAAATCATGGAGTCCCTATATAAATGCATTGCCAGAGATTTCTACAGGAAGAAGACCCAGCAAAACTTGTTTTTCCTGTGCAGTGCACCAAGCATTTGGGAGGGATGTGACAGAAATTGCATATACAGAAAGTATGCTGTTAGTGTATTAGCAAGGGTGACCTATTCTTTTAGGCTATTCAGAGAAATGACTGTCATTTGCAGTGATTTTAGTCAACCTCTCTCTCTGTCATTTTGTATAATTAGGGATGGCCATTTCCTCAAGGATGGCAAAACATGCTGGGATTCAAGCTTTCTTTTTTTTCCCCTCCCATAGAACAGCTCCATTTCTGTAGCCTTCAGAACGTTAATGGTCTTTGAGCAGAACGAGTCATTGAGGTAGCAGCGGCGACGTCAACTCGGAACATGAGGGTAACCAGGCAGAGTGACAGGCACAGCTGACAAGTGCAATCAGCTCCGTGGGCGGAGGAGGGATGAGTGACAGAACTGTTTGCTGAATGTCCTACCTGTCCATCACCTGGTGCCAAAATGCCCCCTTGGATATCCGGCCTCTTATTTTTTTCCTCCAGAGATCAGAATCCCTGAGGACTCCAAAGCTTATGTATTTTAACGTGTCAGAGGAGGATGTGATAAAATAAAATTCTCCTGCCACACAGGGTGAAGGGAATTTAACTACGTAATTGTTTTCGGCAGTTGCTTTGTTCCAGCTCTACCCTTTTACCCACTGCTCTGAGAAATGGCTTCATTTAGCCAAACCCTTCCCCTCCGGCTTCGACCACAGGCTTTTACAAAGCATCAGCCACATGGCTCCACTTCATTAGCATCTTTGTTTGTGCACCAGCATCATTGATGATATCAATTCTTGCTCTAGGAGTATGGTTTGTTCATACGTTAACCATCATTAGGAGCAAACAGCAAATGACTTCTCTGAGGAGCAAAGCCTGTTTCCCGAGCTGACACTTAGAGACTAAGAAATGGAATTCCTTCCAGGTACTGTTTATGCCTGATGCTTAAGCTTTGTTTTACACCAGCTCTGGTGTATGCTCCAGAGTTTAGACAACTAATCCCTGATACCGGTGTAGGAAGAGTTTTTGTTGTTGTTTCATGAGATTCACAAACAGGGTCCTTGTCCCAGAGTCTTTTGTGCGTGTATGTGTATGTGCAATTATATGAGGTACATGAGAAATTTTCCACACGTATTCAATGTACCACTATTACATCAGGGTATTCATGGTGGTCATCACCCCGGTACAACACATTTTTTAAAATATAGCCATCCTACCCCATCAAACATTAAGTGTATTCCTTCTATCTTACTGTATGTTTATACTCAAGAATCTTTGTTTTTTATGCCTTTTAGCTGTTTCAGATGGTCATTAAGTCATCTTATCGGTGGCATCCTGAGATTAAATGAAGTCTTGGCTTGTCCACATTTCAATTTCTACAGCTAAATTTTTATAGAAAAGAAGAACATATACATTACAAAACAATTCTGTTGTTGTAGATCTGCTATCTAATAAGTGATGGGTTTATTAGATAAAAATCAAACCACTATATTGCTAACGTTGGAGGGATATGATTAAGAACAATTCCAATAGTGGTTGCTTGCTCAAGTGAATTCCTGTGATTTTATTTATCTGAGTGCTGAAAGATCTACTTCTGAAGAGTTATGGACTATGGATATGGTGTGACTGAATCAAACCCTTCAGCTGATTCATTTTCCCAGTCACCTAAAGATTGCAATGCCAAGCAATCCATCAATTACTGAATTGTCAATATTTTTTACTAACTCATATTTGCTTTATGTTTGATTGATTTCTTAGGCCAAGGCCATTAATAAAACAAAAATGAGTCAGAAACAGTAGATTCCATGAAGCGCGCAAAAACATGGTCAGAAGTCTTACTCCTCATGTTTTCAGCTTATCTATGATCATCTGTAAATGGTGACAGACACTTTATTTGTGATCTGAACGGTCCTATTATTTTATTTTTATTTTTATTTGAGTTGTGGGGTACAAGTGAAGATTTACTACATAAGTAAGTTGCATGAAGGTGAAGTTTGGGCTTCCAGCAAGGCCCTCTTTCCCCTGATGGTGGACCTGGTATCCTGTGTGTTGCCATGTGTCCCCTGACCGTCCCTCCCACCCTTAGCAGTGTCCAGCACTCTTAAGTGGGCCCTGATCACTGATCACATGAGCCCAGGCTTCAGTTTTTATTCCTGTGATATGAACTGTCCTATTATTAAGTAATTAACAAAAAAAGTCATATTTTTTAGTTTGGCATCTTAGGTAAAACATATCACGGACATAATGATGGGAATAAACCTTCCGTCTGCCAACAGATCAAAGTTGTCCAAACTCTTCCTCACATGTGGTCCAGATAGAAAAATTCCCATACTGTGATTGACAGCCTGAGGGCCAATGTGAGAGGGGGTCCTTGGGAGGCACTTTCCAGTCCCCAGGGAAAAGCCTGGCACTGTGCAGAACTCTCAATACCTATAAATGTGACCTTATTTGGGAATACGGTAGTTGCATATATAATTTACTTAAGACGAGGTCATACTGGAGTAGAGCAGGCCCTTAATTCAACCTGGTGTCCTTGGAAGATGGGAAGACACAGACACATATGGGAAAATGGCCCTGTGATCAGGGAGGCAAAGGTCAGAGTGTGATGACAAGCCAAGGGACACCAAGGATTGCCAACAGATACTGGAAGGTAGATGAGGTAAAGGAAGACAGGTTCTCCCCTACAGGTTCTAGAGGGATCATGGCCATGCTGCCATTTTGATTTTAGACTTATAGTCTCTATAGCTACAAGACAATATATTTCTGTGGCTTTAATCCACCGAGTTTGTATTATTTGTTACAACAGCCCTAGGAAACGAATATTCTCATCACGCCCAAGACTGAACCAAACAATCTTTCCTTGCCAATAACACTAACTTGTTTCTCCTCCTAAGTTGCTTTTTCAAATAATAGCTTCACAGAGTACAGTCTCCTCAATCATACAAGCCAGAAACTTGGATTCATTTTATACTCTTATTCATGCTTTTCATCTTATAAGTCACCAAATTTTGCTATTTCTATCTCCCATCCAGCTTTCTTTTTAACATCTTAGTCACTGGAACAGCTTCCAAAGCACTTTCTCTTTGCCTTTCTTGCATTTGCAATTCATTCTTAATAAGTATTAAAGTACTTACAATAATAATAGCTACCCTTTACTGAGAGCTCACTTTGTGCCTGAAAATGTGTTATGGTTTTTTCACAAATATTTGATCTTCACAACAATTTTAGGTGGTATCTTCAAAGTGATTATCATTTGAAGATTATAATAGTCATCTTTTTAGATCAGAAACTGTTTGGGGAGCAGAAATAGTTTTGTGGATTGAAAAACTGGTGCCCAAATTAACAAAGCTACCAAATGTCAGAGTTGGGAATATGAAGTCTTATCCACTCTGTTATACACTCCTTGGGGCACATCATGTCACTTCCTTAAAATTCAAAGTACTGGCATGTCAATCAGGCCACCGCTATGTTCCCTATAAATTCTCTACAGTCCTGTGTTTTGAGTACACAAGCCTACCCACCATTCCCTGAACATGCAGATTCACTTTCCTGCCCTACGGCTTTGGCTGTGCAGTTCCCAAAATCTGGAAAGCCAACAAGTTTTCACCACCTGAAACCTTTCATATACTTAAATGCCGAGCTTACCTATGGCCTATTTCACCAACACCCCAAGTCCAGAATCACCCATTCCTTCCTCTGAATTGCCTACTTAGAATTTAGGTCATTTCACCTCACTTTATAGCTCCTCATTTGCATGTTTATTTCTACCATCATCTTGCTGGTTTCTTTAATTCGAGGGCTATGTCATTTAATTTTGTCATTTAGTTTCCTCTCATATTTTATAACAGTGCTTCAATAAATGTTTGTTGATTTGAATTGCTAATAATAGCAATAGTAATTATGACCAGAATGCTAGCAAGCCTTTGCTAGACATTCACATGCAACCATTTCAGTAGTATTTGAGAAATAAAGTTTTTTATTTAAAAATGTTGTATCAGTTTGCCTTTCCCCACAACTGAAAATAAACTTCTTAATCTATTTACCTATTCTGATGCAATATGAAAAGCTTCATTTGAAACACCTGTCCATTTCTATTCAAGGTGATGTTTCCATGTGATGGAAACTCCTTTATTGTGTGGTAATATCAAAATCTATTCATTATCCTTTAGATAATAAAGTACTTGTAAGGAGCAGGGGGGCATGCACGTTGTCTCCTTCTCTCCAGAAGATATTCCCTTCACCCCTGGATCTTGAAGCTGGTCTTCTCTTTTTGAGATTATGTCTCAGCTAGTTTGAACCTAATCTGGTACTCTGTTACATTTCATGACAGCAGGTCGGATGGAATTGAAAATAGTACGTGCACCTCACTGCCCTTATGGCTCTGGCAGCTTAAATCCCACCTTCATTTATTTTGGAGTCTCTGAGAACTGACATAAGATCAAATCCTGTGCTTTTGGGCAAATGAAAAGAACCCAAAGAAGAAAACAGAGAAGAAACTAAATGAGCCCCATGGGAAATCAAACCAGAGTGGACATTCTGGCAAAGTGGCAGAATAACTTTTCTGCTTAAATGAGAAACTATGTAGAAGTCAGTCATGTGCAAATAATTAAAGAAAATGGTTATAAGTGTGGGTGCCTTAATAAGGAACAGACTGAAGAAAATGATTAGGAAATAATTAAAAGGAAAACAGTATATTCCACGAAGCAACAGAGGGTGATGAAAAATTAAACGATCACTCTTTCCCCTTGGGCTTCACTTTTTTCTGGTTGGAAAAATATCCCTATTTCTGACTGTAATTTTACATATCTAGAACATTGAATTTATTGACAGAAAGTATATTTTCCATCTAATCGGAGACCTCCTAAAAAAGAAAGAAGAAGAAGAGGGAAAAGAAAAAAAAAAAGAATGTTGTACACATCAGAGCTACCCTAGAGACTCAGCTGTTCATAACTCTGCATGAATCGGGGAGAAAGTACCATATTTCCATTAAAGAGCAACACAGTTGGTTAAAGAATGAACAAAAGGCAGCATTTCTTCATTAGTGTCATTGCAGGAAACCAATGCTGGGAAAGCTGGAGGCCATCAAGTGGGATATTGCAGCAATAAAACAGAATGAAAAAATGAAATGCTCCATTCTCTTGTCAATCTCATATCATTGTCTGTTTCTTTTTAATATACTAGGCACTACCCTGGTAAGCTAATGCATATGTGCAGTTTCGTTTTGTGCTTGGTAATTGTGCTATGGGCACTTATTCATTTGACAGAATTTATTTTAAATGAAGGAAGCTGGCAGACTGGAAGGAAAAAAACCAATGTTGCCAAATCACCAATTAAGGAAACTGCCAGAGGGAAAACTGGACCTGGGACTGATATCAGTAAAAATGATAGAAGGATGCTGCGCTTCAGAAGACATTTTGAAGAGACACTTAATGAAGGAGATAAGAGCAAGGGGCTACAAGGGGGCTAATCCATCTGACTGCCAAAGTTAGACCCTGAAGATAGTCACGATGGGGTGCAGTCATTTTTGCAAAGTTTTGTGCATCCAAACAACAAAGGTGTTCAATTTTGCTGCCGTTGACAGAAGAGCTGATTCTTCCTCTGTAAGTGGAGAAAGTCAGCCTCATAAGCAATTTGTACAAAGCTTTTGGTTGTGAAAGCATGTCACTTAGGTAGGCAGTAGAAAGATGAAAATGAATGCACTGTAGTCCTGGCCCGCCCTCACAGATCTCATAATCTAGCAAAGGAAAGAGCAGGTACACAAGCTAATTGCAGGTAGCCCCAAAGAAGTAGCAGAACATTCTTCCACCTTTCCCACTGGGTCGCGCATCAGCGTCAGGGTTGCCTTTCTTTCTCTATCTCTCTCACTCTTCTTTCCTGCAGAATTCTTGATTTGTTCAGTTTCTCCAGTGTGTCCCCCAGCCCAAGGCCCAGCTCCATCTGGAGGAGCAGTGCCAAATCCTGCATGTCTTGGAATTGCGGAAGAGGTTTTCGTTTCTCTGTACTCACAAGTGAATATGCCCTTTCCCTTTTGCTAACATTGATTGCTTCTCATGGATGAACTCCAGTGAATTATTATACTAACCAAGTCCTTGTCTCTTTACTTTACCAAAGATTCCTCTCCCAAGAAAGTGTAAAGGAGAAGATGAGGGTCTTGCCATAGATAACACACACCAAAATAGTGCATGCGTGTGAAGAAAGTCCTGAGCATTTTGGAGATGGCATTATGGAAGACTTCATGGAAAAGGTGACATGAATTGAGTGGGAGGTTTGTGCACAACACTGTGCTATACACCATCAAATTGCAAAATGTTGGATATGACTCCCATCCTGAAGAAGCTTTGAATCTAGCCAAAGAGAAAAAATAAACACACGTGAAATAAGAAATACAAGACAACGTATAGTTACATGTGTGATACAAACACATTGAAATTCTTGGAATTGAAATTTATTTTTTTATTTCTGGTCTAAATCAGACTAAGGTGAAGCAGAAGAAGCTTAGGTATTTGCTTCTGGAAGGTAATTCTGTGAACCAATAGTTTACATATCAAGACAAACAGTTTGAGTCACAATACTCACTTAAGACCCTTGTTGCCAGGCGCGGTGGCTTACACCTGTAATCCCAGCACTTTGGGAGATGAAGGCAAGAGGATTGCCTGAGCCCAGGTGTTCAAGACCAGCCAGGGCAAAAAAAAATTATCCAGGCTTCGTGGCATGTGCCTGTAGTTCCAGCTACTTGGAAGACTGAGGTGGAAGTATCGCCTGACCCCAGCAGGTCAATGTTGTGGTGACTTTGAGCGTGCCACCGCACTGCAGTCTGGGTGACAGAGTGAAATTCCAACTAAAAAAAAAAAACACACCTTGTTTTGCATGGTCATCAGTACAAACCTCTCATGTCACTAACTTTGCTCACTCTCAACTAATTCTCTTCCTTGCAAGATCCTGCCTTAATAACCCAGCCCTGGCCCCCTAAAATACTAAAAATATCCTTCCCTAATTTTCCTCCTTGGAGACAATATTACAATGGTCCAGTTGGTACTCTCTCTTTTATTGCAGTGAGTCTAATAAGTTTAGCTTCGTCAAAAGTCTTTTCTGGTAGTCTTTTTGGGAATTGGCAAGACAACTGGATAATTTTCCAAAAAGATGTCTGGGCTACCTAGTAATTTCTGCCACCATATAGTTTGTGCATAAATACTTCTTTTATTTCTTAATGTGTCTGAGGATGGAGACCATAACTGAAAGGCCATGCAGCTAAACCACTAATAAAGTGTGAGAGTGAGAGTAAAGGAAAGCATTAGTCTGAATTGTGTTAAGATACCCACTGGGGAGGCACTTTTGAGGCACTGATGATGGGACTGACTGGAGCTGAGAGCTGGATATGGCTTTGGATAAGGTTTTGTAATCTCACCTAACTTCCTGGGCTCCATTAGCCAGGGTTCCTCCTGGTAAAAGATCTTCAATTAAGTCAGTGCTTGGGGATCAGATACACACTGAATTGTGACAAACTGGGGGTGGAAGAACACTCAAGGGAGCCAATTTGTAAGGGAGCTACATCACCCACTCCCCCATCCCCAATTCTTCCCTGCTTGCTTAAGTGATGTCTTGTTTTCTCTGCCAACACCTGTATCCTCAAAGTCACATGACCACCAGCACCAGCCTGCTTCAAGGCCACGTCTCAGGGTTACATGACCACCAGCACCTGTTTTCTCAGGACTACATATACTACATGATCACCAGACTCCAGCTATGGAGTATAAGAGGGACCCACTAAAAGAAGCAGCTGCTGGTTCTTCTACAAGGGCCAGTCTGTCTTTCCTTTCTCTCTAATAAATTTTCTTCTCTTTTCCCAACTTCTCTTTTTCTCCTCACTTGCCTTATACAATTGACAGAAAGGGTAAGGCACAGAAAATTCATCCTAAGGTGAGAGAATGTATGGAACGAGCATTGGTAGCTAGGGCCAATACAAGCGCAGGTGTGTGCAGTCTTTGGTCCCGGGACTTAATCAGGCCTGGTGATCTTGGGGTACACACACACACCCTGGGAAGTGTGTAGCACTGAAAGAACTGTCTCACTGGACTCAACAGCACCTCAAGACTCAAGTAACCCTGCTGTGGGAGTCCCCTAAGGAGTGAACCAACGGAAGAAGCCTTTCTCCAGCTCAACCTCAAAATCAGGGAGACTGAGGCACAGAGAACTGTAAGCAATAAGGATTGAATATCTTTTCCTTGGCAGGGACAGAGGTCCCCAGCGGGGGAGCATGTCAGAGCAGCAGAGGCCAGAGAAAGTGGTCCTGAAACATGAACATACATTGGACACAACCCACCCCAGATCCTCAGAAGGTCTGGGGGGCTGGGATTTTGTAAGGACACAGAATTGGTTATCTGAGTCATCAAAGCCAAGAATTAACAAGATTTAGGTTTGACTTTTTTTTTTTTTTGGGTTGGAGTCTCACTCTGTCACCCAGACTGGAGAGCAGTGGCACGCTCCCGGCCACCGCAGCCTCGACCTGCTGGGCTCCGGCGATCCTTCCACCTCAGTCTTCCAAGTAGCTGGAATTACAGGCATGCGCTACTATGCCCGGCTGATTTTTTGATTTATTGTAGAGATGAGGTCTCGCCAGGTTTGACTTCTAAGGAATCCCAAGTTTGAGTCTACACACTGGTGATGCTTGCAAACATTTGAGACACATCACGTAAAATCCACTGATTTCAAGATGATTTCCTGCAGGAGCCCTGGGGGGAGGAAGGTGGCTCAGGGGTGGTAACCGTCGTGCATACCAATGGAGGAAAGGGCAGAGCACAATTACTTCAATCTGGTGTCTTTTACCTATTTAATTTCTACTCTCCATAGACTGATCATACCAGGGACACAGTTAAGAGCATAAGAAATTCTAAAATAATGGAAGAGCCAGTGGGAACTGGGAGGTTCACAGAAAAACATTTGTGGCAGAGAGGTAGATAACCTGAGAAGATTGGTAAAGGATGAGGGAAGAGCTTTTATCAAAATCTCTATTTGGTTCTATTCATCTGCACATATCCATCTTTTCTAGCTTGGTACCCCAGCAAGCAGTGCAGCTGCTGGCTCAGAGTCTTTGTCCTTGGGAGTAGGGAGGGAAGGCAGAAGAAGGAGTGACGATTCTGTCACATCTTTTGACCTCATCTCTGGGTGTTAATAAACATCCCAGCCTTTCCATGGAAGCTCAAACTTCAAAGGATCTGCCCCCACTGAACTGGGAAAATGGTAGGAATGAAAAAAATAACTGGCCATTCTCTACCAATGCTCGTTCCATGTGTTCTCTTGCATTGGGTAAGTTGCTTTCTCTATATACATTAGCCCACTTTGCATTGCTGGGAAGAAATACCTGAGCCTGAGTAATTTATAAAGACAAAGGTTTTGGTGAAGCCTCAGGAAGCTTACAATCATGGCGGAAGGCAAGGGGGAACCAGGTGTGCCACATGGTGAGAGCAGGAGGAGAAAATGCCAAGCTCTTTTCAATGATCAGTTCTGTGAATCAAGAGAGCGGGCACCAATCCATTCATGAGGGACCCGCCCTCATGACCCAAGCACCTCCCACTAGGCCCCCGTCTCCCAACACTGGAGATCACATTTCGACATGAGATTTAGAGGAGACAGCATTCAAATGATGTCACTCTCTGGCCCTGTTTACTCATCTGTAGAAAGGGGACTGATACCGACCTTACGTAAGGATGACGCACACTGCTAAACTTCGTTCTTCCCATCTTCCACGGTATCAGAAATGTAGCCAGGTTCAGGGCTGCCCTGCTGGGCCGCCTTTCCCTCCTTCTGTGAAGATGTGACTATGTTATCTCCAGGGGAATGAAACAGGAGTAATGCCTTCCGTGTCCAGCCTGGTGTCGCAAGACCAGACCAGGGGCGATCGTTTGCTTTCCCCTTTCCCCTGGCTATGGTCCAGATGAGGTGACCACTCAGAACTGGATAAAGAAGCAAGATGGAGAGTACTCAAGTCCCTGGATAACTGTATGGAGGAGAGCTGCTTGCTCAGCTGGCAGTTTAAAAGAGAAAGAATTAAGCCGGGCGCAGTGGCACATGCCTATAATCCCAGCACTTTGGGAGGTGGAGGTGAGAGGATTTCCTGAGCTCAGGGGTTCGAGACCAGCACGAACAACATGGTGAGACCTCGTCTCTACCATAAATCAAAAAATTAGCTGGGCGTGGTGGTGCATGCCTGTGGTTCCAGCTACTTGGAAGGCTAAGGCAGAAGGATCGCCTGAGGTTGAGGTCACAGTGGCTGTGAGCATGCTACTGCACTCCAGCCTGGATGACAGAATGATACTCCAACTCAAAAGAGAGAGAGAGAGAGAGCGCGCGCAAAAGAAAGAATTAAAGTATTTTGTTTGAGTGATTGCGTTTTCGGGTACCTGATGTTTAACCTTACCTGAGTTGGTATGTCTCACAGAACTGTTGGAAGCCAAAGAGAAAAGAGGACAAGACATTCCCTCATACACTGTAAAGTGTTTTGCAGTATATCATAGCTGCCGCATAACTCAATGAGCTATCAGTGGAAGCAACGATTCTGGAAACGAAAATAACCCTGTTGTCCTGCTAAATGATCTGGCCTAATCTTACTACTCTGAGCAAATAAAGCAAAGATAGTAGACACGTGTTGCTATTGCAGTGTTTGTCAACACTCCTTCTCCTCTCTGGGCTGTCTTGGGAGGTAGTGACCATGTCCTGAGGGGCCACATGCCCCTCCCCCTGCCTCTGCTGGCAGCCCGCCTAATATGAGGCTGGCGGGAGTTCATGTCTGTTACCCTGCAGTGGTGGAGGCTGACTGGACTGTGCCTGGGGCCTGCCCTTTGCTCCAGAACAGGAACCTTGACTGATGCCACGGGCAGCTGTCAGCTCTCCCCACCTGAGCTTGCCCACAGATGCAACCTAAGCAATTAAACAATATCTGTCTTGAGAATCTCCCAATTCCCTTCATCACAACCCTTCACGAATCTTCTCAACATCCCTGAGAAAGTGGAAAGCAGGTGTAGCTTTCCTAACTTGACAGCAAGCAGATGTTTGGAGAAAGAATTAGGCAGTTCTCAAGGACACACAGGAACAGAACTGAACAGAGTGTGGCACAGCTGCCCTGGGCACCTGCATCTGACCAGGGTTGCAAAGCCCACTATCTGCCTAAAAATGGTGTCCTCTCTACTGCCCTCCTGTGGGGCCAAAATACTTGACATTTTCATGGTTGGAGATGAGAGACTCCTTCCTTTGTATTTCCCAGGAATTATCTGTTTAAAGATGCAAAAAACTGCCAGGCATAATGGCTCAAGCCTGTAATCCTAGCACTTCGGGAGGTTGAGTCAAGAGGATTGCTTGAGCCCAGGGGTTTGAGACCAGCCTGGGCAACATGGTGAGTCCTTGCCCCTACAATAAATCAAAAAATTAGCCAGGCATGGTAGTGCGCACCTGTAGTTCCGGCTACTTGGAAGGCTGAGGCGGAAGGATCGCTGGAGCGCAGCAGGTCGACACTGGGGTAACCTTGAGTGTGACATTGCACTCCAACCTGGGTGATGGGGTGAGACTCCAACTCAAAAAAAAAAAGATACAAAAAGCCTGGGAACAGGGTCTTACACATGTCTCCTAATTATATAAGCAGATGAGTCCCAGCAGTGATGTCCCACCCCCGGCAGGGAGGGGCACACAGACCACCCACTGATAACTGACAGAACTGGGATTAGAACCCACTTCTCTCCCACTGGAGAGCCTAGAGGAGCCTTTCGCATTTTCCCACACTTGGGTACCCAGAGCTGAGGCCACAAGTCAAGGGCGTTCATTGGGTCCCTTTTTGAAAGTCCCTCCATTTATTACAGCTCAACCTCCCAAGGAACTGATTTTTACTTCAGGTGTTTTTCTGCTAAGTCAACTTCTGTTGTTTTCTTTTCTCCTCATCAGAATTTTCTGATGCTGAGCAAGGACAAATGACAACATCTTTCCTAACAGCTCCTGCAACGTGAGGCAGCTGAAGGACCAAAGGAGGGCAGCCCACTGGGTACCAGAAAAGACAGGCATGCTCTCCTCTGAGCTCTCTTCTATTGCTGTGCCCTCCAGAGAGAGGGGCCTGCAGACTTGGCCTCTCATTCACGCTCAGCCTGCCTATGTACACATTTATAAAAATAAGGCTGTCTCTGGGTGCTTTTCATTTTTTATTTTCTTGAGTAGGAGTCTCACTCCATCGCCCAGGCTAGAGTGTAGTGGCATACTCATGGCTATGCCAGTCTCAACCTGCTGGGCTCAGGTGATCCTTCTACCTCAGTCTTCTAAGTAGCTAGGACTACAGGTGTGTGCCTCCATGCCTAACTAATTTTTAAAATTTTTTTTGTAGAGACACGGTCTTGCCGTGTTGCCCAGGCTGGTCTCCAACTCCTGGGCTCAGGCAATCCTCTCACCTTGTCCTCCCAAAGTGCTGGAATTATAGGCCTGAGCCATCATGCCCGGCCTTCTGAGTGCTTTAAACCAGTTTTGGGAAAAGAAATCTTTTCCTTTTCCTTCAACTTTCTACTTGACACACTTACGTCAGCTTCTGATCTTTCTTTAAATTCTCCCTGTTGCCGTAGGCCTTGATTTTTCCCCCAAAGTTCAGTGTCTCCTCCCAGCTCATGACAACTTGATCTTACTTGGAGACAAGTGTCATTTACTTCTTCAGAGGGGAAAGGAAAATCTAAAAACTTGTTTCAAGCTCATACTTTCACTTTGTTCTATGTCAAGGCCAAAGTTTCCTTATTAAAGAACCATGTTAATCACACAAGCTGCTGCTTTGACAGTAGGTGTCTTGAAGGAGGAATTCTGCAGAGGTAGAATCAGAAATGAGCTCTGCAGTACGTAGGCCAAGCTTGTCTGTTCACTAGCTGTGAAAAAATGGGTTAATGACTTAATGACTCAGTTTCCAGCGCTGTAAAATGGAGATAAAGCCTCCTTTCTCACAGGCTTATTGTAATAATTAAAAGATATAACGCGGCCAGGTGTGGGTGGCTTGCGCCTGTGATCCCAGAGCTTTGGGAGGTCAAGGCAGGAGAATTGCTTGAGGCCAGAAGCCAAGACCAGCCTGAGCAATGTAGTGAGACCTTCAACTCTACAAAACATTTTTAGAGATTAGATGCAGTAACACTAAAGAAAGATGTCCAAGCAGGAGGATCCCTTGAGCTCAAGAGTTTGGGTGATATAGTAAGACCCCCATCTCTGGAAAAAAAAAAAAGAAAGAGTTTTTTTTTAAATTTAAGAAGTTGCTGGGCGTGGTGGCATGTGCCCATAGCCCCAGCTACCTGGGAGGTTGAGGCAGGAGGATCCCTTGAGCCTAGGAGTTTCAGGCTCCTGTGAGCTATGATCATATCACTGCACTCCAGCTTGGGCAACAGAGCAAGACCCTATCTCTAAAACAAAATTTGAAAATATAAACGTTAAGTACCTGGAGCTCAATAACTATAATTTTTCTCATTTTCCAACATCCTATAGATAAAGAATTTAAAGGGTGTAGTAGCATTGAGACAAACGAGACTGTGGTTTAGTTGCTGGGGATATATATGGTCTAGGACTACTTCCATTGTAAAACATAAGGAAGCATTACAGAAGAGACTGCACCCCTCCCCCCCACTGCCTTCAGCTCTTGGCTCTCACAGAGTGCGATGCTATAGTCTTAGTGAGATCTCATAAAATAAAGCAACAACAAAGTGACAGCCTATTTTAAATTCACAACTGATGCGCTTACAAGTTACTCCTGTGGTTATTCAAAAAATTAAACCATAAAATGTCAAGCTGTAGAAGAGAATCGAATGTGATGTGTTACTTGCTTATTTTTTGAATTAAAATAACTTCTGGAGCTAGGTGCAGTGGCTCACACCTGTAATCCCAGCACTTTGAGAGGCCGAGATGAGAGGATTGCCTGAGTCCATGAGTTGGAGACCAACCTGGGCAACTTGACGAGACCTCATCTCTACGATAAATTTTTTAAAATAGCTGGGCATGGTGGTGTGTGCCTATAGTTCCAGCTACTTGGAAGGTTGAGGTGGAAGAATCACCTAAACCCAGCAGGTTGAGGCTGCAGTGGCCGTGTGCACGCCACTGCACTCCAGCCTGGGTAACAGAGTGAGGCTCTGCAACTCAAAAAAATAAAAAAAAATAAAAATAAAAAAAAGATAATACAATCATTGAAAGTACAAGTTTTATTCAACGACCTGCAGAGCAAAAAGTTAGTCATCTGTATCTTATCCATGAGATGAACCCTTTTATTTGTTTGTTGTAAGATAACCTTCGAATTTGATTCTTAGGGATGCGTGTGAAGCAGGAGCTCTTATATTACCCCCAACTCCCTGAAATTATTTGCCAAACTTTGCATGCATGTGACTATGTACATTCATTTTTCTGGGTAGACAGCACATCTCTTTCAGCAGATTCTCCAAGGGGTTCTTCACTCCTCAAAAGTTTAAACTTTTCTGGTTTGGAGGAGATTGCACAATGCCAAAGGATAACTCATTCTTAAAGAGTCTTATTATTATGCCTAGGCTAGCCTATCAATTCCATTCTCTCTCTCGTCTTTCTTCCCTGCTGCAAGCTCAAGGAGATGGCAACTGAGAATCTGATTGTATTCATGCTCTATTTTATCACAGAAAGTACAGTTCACCAAACCTCCCCAAATCACCAGGCTAATTATCTTCTCCCAGAAAGACTTCTCTTTCTGATGCCATCAGAACAAAATAATAGGTGTCAACCAGAAATGATCTATTCTTCAATAAGCATTGAGCACTGGGTCTCTTCCAGAACTTTTTTATAATTACTTTGCCTAAGTTGATACTACAACTCCATGAGTTGGCTCTTTTTGTTACCATTTTAAAGAGGAAGTAACTGAGTCTAAAAAATGGTTCAAGAACGTGTCCAAGTTCATACATCAGGTATTTTAAAAAGGAAACTACTGAAGGGTATTTAAGTTGGAGAATGGAATAACCAATTTACTATTCTTAAAAGATTGCTGATATCTGTGGAAATAGGGTTGAAATAGCACAAGAATAGGTTGAGGGAGAATAGAGGCTGATGGGGAACTAAAGACAAGAGATGATAGTGTCTTGGAGTACAGTGATAACAGTAGATAGAGTCAAAGTATAGTTGAGGTAGACTAAATTTGGTGCTGACTGACAATGGTAAAGAGAGGAAATATCAAAGATGACCCTCAGGTGACTGGCATGAGCTACTGGATAAACAATGGTGGTAACCAACCTCCAAGATGGCCCCAATGCTCTTCATCTCCTGGCCTTTACACCCTTATGAAGTAACCTTCCACATTAAATTGTGGATAACCTGTTTGAATATGAGAATACTGTGAAAGTGTCAGTGGTGGCCTTCTGAGGCTGGGTCATAAAAGATACTGCAGTTTCCTCCTTACTCTTTCTTGGATCTCCTGCTATGAAGCAAGTCGGCCATCATGTTGTGTGGACACTCAAGCAGCCATTTGGAGTCCCATGGAGAGGTCTATATGGGGAAGATCTGAGGTCTCCTCCCAACAGACAGCACCAAGTTGCCAGCCATATGAATGAGCCATCTTGAAAGGGAATCTTCCATCCCCATTTGAGCCATCGGATGACTGCATCCTTGGCCAACATTTTACTTCAACATTGGGAGAGACTTTGAGCTGAAACCACCCAGCTAAGTTAGTCTCGAATTCCTGACCCACAGAAATTGTGAGGTGATAAATGTTTATTGTTGTTTTAAGTCACTAGATTCTGTGTTAATTTGTTTCACAACTCTAGATAACTGATTCAACATTAGTGCCAGATTTAGGGTTTTCTGCAGGAGAGGTGATGAGTTTGGTTTGAGCATGTGTAGTCTGAGATGCCATCAAAATGAAGATGGTAAGTAAACAGTTATACATAAATATCTGAATCACAGAAAAGAGCTGGACTGGAGATTTAATCTGGGAGTCCTTAGCATATGGATGGTATTTGAAATCAAGAAAGAGTGTAAAGAAACAGAAGAGAGCATGAAATGCTTCTGGGATATAGTGATAACTGACCTACATTTTAATATATGACTAGCAGTTAGGCCGGAAAAAGAGCTGGGCCTGTGAACAGGAAAATCCCAAAGACATCAGAAAATTGGGATAAACTACTTGTGGATAAGTGGTATTCATTTGATTTGAGGCTGTATGCATTTCTTTTTTTTTTTGAGTTGGAGTCTCACTCTGTCGCCCAGACTGGAGTGCAGTGGCCACTCTCGGCCACCACAGCCTCAACCTGCTGGGCTCTGGTGATCCTTCTGCCTCAGCCTTCCAAGTAGCTGGAACTACAGGTGTGCACTACCATGCCCGGCTAATTTTTGATTCATTGTAGAGATGAGGTCTCGCCCAAGTTGCCCAGGTGGGTCTCGAACCCACGGGCTCAGGCAATCCACTCACCTCAGCCTCCCAAAGGCGCGAGATTACAGGCTGAGCCACCGAGCCCGGCTGTATTCATTTCTAAGACTCCCCTAGCTGAATAATGAAGTTCTCAGTCCAAACATGCACTCCCTCCAAAGGTCATCCTTGGTATTGTGCTAGAAAATAAATTACTACATAAATATAAGCAAAATACTTGTGATCGATAAAGGACACATATACAGCAAAAAGAAAAAGAAAAAAAAGTCCATTTTGCAGACTGAAAAATTAGAATGAGTAATAATAAAATAATTATTCTCAAGCCCTCTTTCATAAACCAAGTGGTTTGAGAAACAGATATTTTCACTCAACTGACTCTTTCATTTCTCTTTATGTGTCCTGGTTGCTACATTGAATCTATATAATAAATAAAGCTTTGATATTTATAAGTGGAATGATACATCAAAAAAATAGGAAGATTTTAGATGAGTTAGATTCTAAGAATCACATAAATCAAATAAATACAGAGAGTGTAGTCAGAAAAAACATGCACAGATATTTACAGGTACTCTCTGCTATTAGATGAACCCAAATGGCAAATGTCTATGTACACAATTCCTGTATTCAATGTTCAGTAGAAAAAAGGAATATGTTTTCTTCTCTGGTCACAGTCAAGGGAGAAAAGATTAACTCAGCTACCTGACTTTTGAAATTTAATGGATGTATTTATGGAGGAATATTAGAGGTGACTGGTCTTGATTCAAAAATGTTAAATTTCTCAGACCTGGACTATGTTTTCAAAAATTCAAGATGCATTCAGCAAAGCAAGGAAAAATAAATTCAGGCTGCTAGCTTGGCAGCTGGTCTGGATACAGTATTTTGCTCTGTTTACTCTGTCAGGAAGCCAGTTCCATTTGATTAAATTCTGAAATTAGAATGCATGCACTCTGGAAGATACCAAGCAGCTTCATGCTTTTACCCGTATGGAAAATGTGATTAAGGAAATGAACTCAACGGCTGTAGCATCAGAAGAGATCAATGCAACAGCTGTATTCAACTAGGCTCAATGGGCTAGACCTTTACTTTATTAAAATGAATGGCTTTAGCATAGAAACTGTGTCCACATCACAGGACTGCTGTATTGCTCTGAACCCAGGCCTAGAAAAGAGCCAAGTGGAACTGCCATCAAGATTATGGCAGCAGTGCAAATGCAGATCTGCTCTCACACCACAAAGCTAAAATTTAGCCAAAATGAGAGATAATTAAAGAATTTATATGCAGTCTTCCCACACCAACATATTGGATTATTTTCAAAATTTCTGGTATGTCCTAGTTTGGCCTGTTTTCCAGAATTCTCCCACAAAAGTTTTGAAATTTCCTGTGGGGTAGCAACATCTTTTGCTTTGCCTGAAATGAAGTAGGCTGTGAATAATAATTTATATGTGAAATTTTGTCAGAAGCGACATGTAACCAAATAACCCAGCCAAAAATACCTCAGTATGTTTATTTACCCAGCTGACAGACAGAAGGTTAGGTAGGAATTTATTGAAAAATACTTAAATTGTTGACCTATGATTTCCAAGTTTTGGCCATATTGCTTTGTTAATAATTTGAAAAATGAAATGGAATTGGGGTATTATCATGCCTGTGAAGTGCAGGGGATGTGAAGGGAGTATGACCTAAGAGATGCTGAACTGGAGGATGGTCTAGATAAGACTTTGTAGAACAGAAGTACATTGACATGGACACTGTATTCCAGGATCTGATCCTCAGGCAACAGACATTAAACAACTGTTTATAAGGGCCTTCAAGTGTGATCACATTCTCTGTGACGGTTTCTCTGTAACCAAACTCACAAGGAAGGAGCTGGTCCATAAAGCAGAATGCCAATAACTATGTGTTATGGCTTGAATGTCCCCTCCAAAGCTTATGTTGAAATTTAATTGCCATTGTGATGATATTAGGTAATGAGACCTTTAAGAGGTGATTAGGTGATGAGGGTTCTTTGGGAGTTGACCCCTTTTTCTCTCTGTCTCAGCTCTTGCTTGCCTTTCTGCCATGGGGATAATATAACACACAGCATGAAGGCCCTCATCAGATGCTGGCACCATGCTCTTGGACTTCCTACCATCCAGAACCACAAGCCACATAAACTTCTACTCTTTATAAATTACCCAGTCTGTGGTATTCTCTTGATAGACACAGAAAATGGATGAAAACACTGGGACTTAAGATGCTCAGGTGAGCAAAGTGCACTCTCTCCCTCAAGACATGCTAGATGGATGTTTGCTTTTTCAGTTTGGAGCAAGAACAAGAAAAGCTAAACACTCTCACTTGGCAGCTTTATCTAGCTATATACCATCTCTACAAATTAGATGTTGGTGTTCTCATACTGAGGCACACTCTTCTCTCAACAGTAGAAAACCTGGCAAATACTTGCTTATAGGATTGTCTTTTTAGGAATACTATGTAGACTATCCTTTTTCTTAGTAAATCTTTATTTTTTTGGTCTGCTTATTTTCCAATTGTATTGAGATATAAGGTATACACAGAGTCAGGTGCAGTGGCTCACACCTCTAATCTCAGCTACTTGGGAGGCTGAGGTGGGAGGATCACTTGAGCCCAAGAGTTTGAGGTTGCAATGAGGTATGATTGCACCATTGCACTTCAGCCTGGATGACAGAACAAAATCCCATCTCTAAATAAATGAATGAATAAATAAATGAATTAATAATTTATGTACAATAAAAATATCCATTTTAATTATACAGTCTGATAAGTGTTGACTATTGTTTATACCATATAATGATAAACGCAATTAAATATAAGCTTTTTCATCATCCTCCAAAATATTCCTTAGCGCCTCCCCTTCCCAGTCAATTCCTATCCTCAAGTAATCCCTGATCAGCTTTTGCCAATGTAGATTAGATTTATTTTTCCAGAGTTTCTCTAAGAGTAGTATATACTCTTCTGTGTCTGGCTTCTTTCACTCAATGTTTTTGAGATTCATCTGGGTTGTGTAAATTTCTGTAGATAATTCCTCTTTGTTGCTGAGTATTAAAAGTAATTCATCACATGACTATACTACAACTGTTTATCTGCAATAGCCTTTTGACAGTACTTTCAGAGAGAGTTTATAAAGTGTACTCTCATTGTAGCCAGTTAGGAAATTGAACTTGATATAGGATGGGGTCTATTTTTAGTACCTACATATCAAAGGAATTTACTGACATCATCTTAAGACCTCAAACATATGAGTTTATACGTGTCTATTTTGCACAATGATCAGAATGACCTTACAACATTTTATATATATATCCCCACACATGAGTTAGTCTTACAAATATCTTTTAAAACAACTTAAAATTAGTATTGAAACAAAAGGGGGTTCCCTGAATTAAACAACAACAAAAGAACATCATCCTCACATTTCAAACAAGGTTATATATATATATGTACTATACATATGTAAATAATCATGTTAAACTAGAGAAAGACATTTTCTCTGTCAAAAAAGACCTACCTGTTGCTCAATAAATTTATTGAGTACAGAGATCATAACCTACCCCACTACTGTATCAACATGAACGATCTTTGCTTTTATAGGGTTTAAGACAAATGATTCAGCAGAGCCAATGTATGTGTGCATTATTTAATTCATGCAATCACCACTATATATCATTTATAATTATTTTGAAATGACCTACTAGAGAGACAATGCAGTAATTGATTGACTTATGTTAAGTAATTAAAAAATAACTTGAAGTTAATATGATTAGGAAATAAATGCCAGGCGTGGTGGCTCACACCTCTAATCCCAGCATTTTGGGAGGGTGGAGAAGGAGAATTGCTTGAGTCCAGGAGTTTGAGGCCATCCTGGGTAACACAGTGAAACCTAGTCTCTACAATAAATAGAAAAATTAGCCGGGTGTTGGTGTATGCTTGTAGTCCCAGCTACTCAGGAGGCTGAGATGGGAGAATCACTTGAGCCCAGGAGTTCAAGGATGTGATGAGCCAGGATTGTGAAACTGCATCCAGCCTGGGCAACAGAGTGAAATCTCATCTCAAAAACAAACAAAAAAAGCATAAAGAAAGTAAATAAATAAAAAAAAAACAATGGCCTTATTAAAATGTTTTACAGATTATTTAAATTTTAGAAATACTTTATGATAAAAATTTACAATTATGCTATAAATTCAGAAAAATATAATGAGCATATAGTATATATCACACAAATGTCACCACTAAGAAATAACATTTTCGCAAAATTACTTCCAGTATTTTCTATGCACATTTTACTCACATAGGTGAGATCATATAATACATACAAATTCATACCCAGTTTTATCATATATAACATAAATGTCATATTACAAAAAGTTCATTACTAACATTTTAAAAATATGCGCATATGCTAGGATTACAGACATGGCATTTCTTTCTTTCTTTCTTTTTTTTTTTTTTTGAGTTGGAGTCTCACTCTGTCACCCAGACTGGAGTGCACTGGCCCCTCCCGGCCACCGCAGCCTTGACCTGCTGGACTCCGGCGATCCTTCCGCCTCAGCCTTCCAAGTAGCCAGAATTACAGGCATGCGCTACCACGCCCGGCTAATTTTTGATTTATTGTAGAGATGAGGTCTCGCCAAGTTGCCCGGGTGGGTCTCAAATCCGTGGGCTCAGGCAATCCACTCACCTCAGCCTCCCAAAGCGCGGATTACAGGCTGAGCCACTGAGCCCAGCTTGCATTTATTTCTTAATCATATTAACTTTAGGTTATTTTTAACTACTTAACATAAATCAATCAGTTCTTGTATTGTCTTCCTAGTAGGTCATTTCAAAATAAAGGCCACACATTGAATGCCATTTTAAATCAGGGGCTGTAGACTTAAGTGGCTTCAGGGAGCAGGTAGGCAACTAAGTTATACAAAATGGATGACTATGGGGCGGGGGTGGTAAAGAAAAATGCATGTCCCACCAAAAGGCATTCAAATTTAGTTTTATTTTTAAACATGTGCTGACAAAATTGAGTGGAGAAAATAAGCAAGTCTCAGAAGAACACGTTGCAGTATAATACCATTTATATTATTTTCAAACAGGTGAAAACTCAATATTACACTTAGGGATACACAGTCAGTGAAAGTAGTTTTTAAAAAATAAAGCACAGGAATGCAAAACATCACATTTAGGACAATGATTATGTCTGGCAGGAGAAAGTGATGTGAGCAGATTATCAAAGTGAAGTAAACAGAAGGGATTTAAAGTGTGGAGCAATATTTTATTTAAGTCGAGTGGTAACTATAAGGGTATTGGTTGCATTTTACTTATACTGTTTTGTACATATTAAATGTTGCATAATGCATCTTTCTGAGAAAAGAATCTGTTAGCCAAAGAAAACCCCAAGCTGGATTTGGCCACTGGCTGCCCTAGCCTGACAAGTAGTCTGCATAGACACCAAATCAATAAGCTCTTTTGAGGCCAGACTGCCTTACTGAATTTGCAATCCTGCTCCACCACTAAATAGTTCTGTGCCCTTGGGAAGTTACTAAAATTCTCTGCAAACTAAGGCCCAAAGACTAAATCCAGCCCTTCAGCTAAGAATAGTTGTACGTTTCTAAATGGTTGGAAGAACTGCCCACAACCACTCAATGAACTGTGACACATGGCTTCCAAGATTAGCTTTTGCTACAGACTTGATTTTGTTTTTTCAAACCTAAAATTATATGGCAAAACATTACATGACATATTTACACGGTGGAAAGTCACTTCAACAACTAACACTGTTTGAGCCACGAGCAATCTCAAGATGCTTTTTGCTTTATGCACTTATCTGTTAAAAATTAAAACTGTAACCGGAGCAAGCTTAGCCACTCATCACCCAAAGCCAAAGAGATGAGAGATGGTGGAAGAAAAGTGACTATTCCAAAAGCAGGCAGATGGGGAAATGGCCAGGCTCATGCCTCAAAAACACCACTGCAGCTTTTAGAGCTGAGCACAAGGGTTTTAAAAGGGAAACTTGACTGTTCTTTCTATAGACCCGCCAGGCTGCTCTACCTAAGGAGCAGCCTGTGTTTTGTCATATCAATAAACTTGTTTTAGGCTCAAGCCTCTAATCCCAGCACTTTGGGAGGCTGAGGTGAGAGGAATGCCTGAGCCCACGGATTGGAGACCAGCCCGGGCAACTTGGTGAGACCTCATCTCTACAATAAATTAAAAAAAAAAAATTAGGCGGGCGTGGTAGCGCATGCCTGTAGTTTTGGTTACTTGGAAGACTGAGGCGGAAAGATGGCCTGAGCCCAGCAGGTCGATGCCAGCGTGGCTGTGAGCGTGCCACTGCACTCCAGTCTGGGTGATGGAGTGAGACTCCAACTCAAAAAAATAAATAAATAAATAAACAAACATCTTTATTTTCCAGCTGAAACTCCATCAATGTACAGGGGCTGTTCTGCCTATAGAGTAGCCTTCATTCTGTTCCTCTTTTCTTTTAATAAACTTCTTTTCACTTAAAAAAGAAAAGAAAGAAAGAAACTTGATATGGGAAACATGCAGGCGTTGCTCTGGTTGTGTGGCTTATGTTGGGGGATGGTCCTCCTGGAGTCTGGTTGGTATTATCTTAGCTGCAGTTGGGTTATGGATCAACCATCTCATGACTCCCCCCAAATGGGAAGGTCACACAGTCAGGCTGTTTCAAGATTCGCCCCAGGGATTTCTAAGCAAGTTTACCCTCAGACAAGCATGCGTGGTGAAAAAGTTTCCAAGACATGTTTCAAGGTTTGAGATTAAGAGAGAGGAGGAAAAAAAACTTTAAAATACATTTTAAGGCTGAGATACTCAGTTGCAAAACAAGAAGCAATGTTATAACAAGATGTCTTAGAAGAAAAACTATATAAAGTAAAACAAGCAAACAAACAAAAAAAAAGCCACCAAGAAGCAAGATGTTGATATCCACACAAATTTGTAGTAGTTATATTTTTCCAAGCTCAAACTAGAGTTCTAACAGTATCTTTTGGACCTGGATAAGTGCAAAGAAATGTTCATAATTCAGAATCCATTTAACTGTGCAATCAAGGTGTGTCTACCTAAATTTCAATTGGAAGCAATTAATCTGCAATATACTGACATTCTAAAAGGCAAAAATCAAGAGAAGAATTTAATAGAATTGTAAAAGTGCCTTGCAAATGATGAATATGCTCAATTAAAGTCATATGCTTGTGAATTCATGTCAGTATCTATCTGTATGAAAAGACACTTTCAAAGAGAAAATACATAAAAATCTCATTAAAAACCAGCATTTATAGATGGGTATTTGCCATTGATTTTGATAATAAAGAACACTTAACTTTGTATTCCAGTTAGGCAAAATGTTATTCCCCAAAAAAGATTCCATCTTTTCTTTGATAGCATTAGCATTACAAAAATTGTACTCAATTATACGTATACTGTGAATTCTATCAGCACAAATTTTGTGGAAGCTTGTTTCCTCTCTTGTGGCATAAGTCGCTACATAAAAGTTCCAATTTTGCCTCTTGGCCCATAAAGTCTCAAATATTTACTACCTGGCTTTTTACAGAAAAAGTTTGTCAACCCCTGTCATAAAATAATTGTAAGATTAAATGAAACAATCCTTGAGAAAATGGTTAGCAGCAACCTAGTATATAGTAAACACTGATTTTTTTAATTTACACATGAAGTATTTTGGACATATGTTTCCAGGAGTTTTTAAAATTATAAATAGGGAAAAATGTTAATGCATTAAATATTTATGTGCACAAGTACTTACCCATATCTTGGATGAGCATATAACTTTAGGTCGTATTCCTAGAGGCAGGTTGATTTCACATTGAACTAAATCTTCAAGCAAAGATTATCTGACTTACCATGTTACTATTATCTGCCCAGGCAAGTAGAAATTTTAGACCAAAGAGAGTACATTTCCTGCCCTTACCTTCCTGAAATGTTCTATTTTGGAATTTTGATTCCAAGGAGAGATATCCTGTCTGTAAAGGTTATTCATCCATTTAACAGACATTCATTCAATATCTACTCATTGTACACATTATACATTTACTCGTGTTGTCTGCCCCCAGGGAGCCTCAACGTAGGGGAGATGAGACACAGACTGTCTCTGACTCTAGAGATAGCTGTGAAGTCTCATCCAAATACCTGAACAGAGAACGAGGGGAAGAAGCTCAAGAAAAAGAAAAACCATGGTGCTGCTGGATGGAGGATCAATTGTTGATAGGTAGACAAAATATTGGATGTTTTTCACACTTTCCCAGCTCTGTTGAGCCTTCTGTGAGTCAATATAGTCTCTTTTCTGCTTAACCTGGTTAAAATGGGTGTGCTCTTTGCAATGTAAAGAGCCTTGACTAACCTAGATAGATAAAAGTTTAACTGGCAGAAAATGAGGACAAGTAATTTAGTTAAAGGGACTAGAATTGGCATAGGCACAGAGGCAGAGAAGAGCATGCAATTGCCTGAGGGAGTTAAGAAGAAAATGCTGGCAATGTAACTGGTCAGATTATGAAAAGTCTGAAATGTCTGTTTATGGAGTGTGCAATGTATTTAGAGTTGTAGTGCTTCAGTATCTTTCAGGTCTTTGGGAAGCTGAAGGCAATATTTTTCTCCTCTTAGAAAAAAACGCATTTTGAAGTAGGGTTGTCTTCAGATATTCCAGTGAAATGAGTCAAGCAAACCATTACCTTAAAAAATACATCATCAGCAGTTAAGAAATGATTGTTCCTACCTATGTTCATCAAGGGATGTTCCTAATGGTTTCATGAGTAATAATGCCAACCTTGATCCTCAGCCTAGGGAATTTATAGCTGCACGCTTGCCTTCGTTCTCCCACCCACCCACTAAAGACATTGATAGGTAAAGACAGGGTTGAACCTATCAAACTATGAGTGAGAAAACCAACCAACCTGCCTTGTTTGTTCGTTTAAAGACAGTCTTCCTCTGTGGCCCAGGCTGGAGTGCAGTGGTACATCACAGCTCGCAACAGCCTCCAACTCCTGGGTTCAAGGGATCCTCCCACCTCAGAGTCCTGAGTAACTAGGACTAAAGGCATAAGTCACTGCATCCAGCTTCTAACTACTAACATTCTGGAAACTAAAATCTGCCACACTATATAAAAATCCAATTCTAATATCTGAAAAATTGGGTTCAGTGGAGTTTTAAGTAAGCCAGCTCGAATTTTTCTGTAGAAGAGACTCTCCTCAGGAAGACAGTAGTATGCACAGATTGTTCAACTTATGGAAAATACATTTGTGAAACACTAGTTAAACTAAGTTAAAGAGGTTTCTTTTTCTGAATCTTTAACATGCGATTACACATTATCATTCTCCAAGAAAATGCTAAAGCATGTGCCACTTGTCAAATTTATTGACCTTGAGTCTTTTATTAAATGAGTATCTTGTATTTCTAGTGGAGGTTCTGTAGAATATAGTCTGGGAAACACTGACATAGTAGTCATGTAGACATGTGCTTTAGGGATATTAGCCTGAAGGCTATATACATTGAGGATAAAGTAGAGAGTCAGGGGTGAAGAAAACAGGCTGTGTCCAGGTAAATATAGCCCAGGTGATGAGAGTGATTATTGAAAGCCAGCATAAATACATTGTGAATTTGCAACTGAATGGAAATAGGCAATAAGAACAGGACACAGGTGGCATAGAGTCATAGGTATTCAAACATACATTTGATTGGCTAGGAAAATGGACCTACTTTTCAGAAAATTGGGAAGACAAAAGTTTCACTTTAGTGGGATCTGGATAAACTCACCAAGGGAATGAAAAACATAATTGTGCTCAAAAGGCAGTTGAGCCTTCTGGCACTTACTGTTTCCTCCTATTGGCTTTCTTCTCTCTTTTCTTCCAAGTCACCCCTCTTGAAGTTGCACTTATCACCAGATTTAGCTCCTGAGGTCTTTTTTTCCTCTATCCCAAATGGATATGTAAAACACTCACCCTTCTTTTTAAGAGTCTTAAAACTTTAGTGCTGATGAGTAAAGGAAGTAAATAGCCTAAAAGGACTCCATTTCAACACATGCTAGTCAGTTGCTTAGTATGATATAATAAGCAGGGGAAATAATAATAGGAAGTTACAATGGCATTTTAAAAACTTATAGAAGGTTTAATTTTTAGGCTACTCTTAGAACTCATCTATTTTAGAAAGACAATATACCATGTTTAATCACTAATGTTGAAAATTCATTTTGTGCACTAATACATGAATTGTAGATAACATAGTCTGTTCTCGGGAAATGTAGTTGTCCCTGCTTTAGGTAGTAGTTTCACTGAAAGAGGTTTATGTTGGTTCTTGCTTCTACAATAGTCTTTGTGACTCAAGGGTTGCCTTGTAACTAGAATGCTACTGCAGATGTTAAGAACAAGGACAATTTAGATATTCACTGACTTGGACTTAAAATAACAAAGCACTTCTGTGAACAAGGTTCTCCTCTTGCCAAACAAAACACAAACCACACCATTTTCTTTTTCTGGCACATATACTGTTATTCAACCATAGCCCTACTCCTGGTGATTCCATGAGAGAAGAAACAGAAGTGAAGTCACTGGTACTTGGTTCTCCCTTGCTCTTGTGCACTTCCATATATGTATTTTTTTGAGGTGAAGTCTCACTCTGTCACCCAAGTTGGAGTGCAGTGGCACAGTCACAATCAACGCAGCCTCGACCTGCTGGGCTCAGGTGATACCTTCCACCTCAGCTTTCCTAGTAGTTGGAACTACAGGCACACACCACCACACCCAGCTACTTTTTTTTATTTATTTAGAGATTAGGTCTCAACAAGTTGCTCAGGCTAGTCTCGAAACTGTGGGCTCAGGCAATCCTCTCACCTTGGCCTCCCAAAGTGCTAGGATTACAGGCTTGAGCCACCGTGACCGGCACACTTCTGTATTCTTATGCCAGACTTTTCTTCCCTCATTTCACCTCTCATCCTCTTTTCCCTGATAAACTAAAGAATATTTAATGCTGAATCATTTTGTTGGTTTTAATTATGAGCCAACTGCTCTGCCTGGGGCAGCCCCAATTTATGCCTGTCACTTCAGCATAATTGATAGCAACCTCTTCCATTCTCGTGTCCTGGTTTGCTGACAGGGTTACCCAATGTATATCTAATTTAAAAAAAATTCAATGGTTTTAGTGGGTACAAATGAGTTTTGGCGACATTTGATGCATTATATAGTGGTGAAGAAGTCTAGGCTTTAAGTGTACTCTCCACCCTCACCTATGTACAATGTACCCATTAGGTGATTTTTCATCCGTATCATCCTCTCCCCATGTCAATGTCCATTATGGTATCTTTTATGTCTTTGCAGTTCCTTAGCTTAGCTCCCACTTACAAGCGAAAATATGCAGTATCTTTCTGTTCCTGCATTTACTTCACTTAAGATGGTCTCCAATTGCATCCAAGGTGCTGCAAAATACATTGTCATCCTTTTCATGGCTGAATAGTATCCCAGGTTGTGTGTATGTGTATGTGTGTTATGTACACCACATTTTCATTTTCCACTGATCAGCTTATGGACATTCAGGTTGAGTTTTCTTTTTCATTCCCCTAATTCCACATTTCCAGTTATAATCACATTTATCTGTATAGAACGGTAGATTGAGGAAAAAGCTAAAAAAAGTCATCGAGTCCTATTTCACACTATTGAGAATTCCTCTAAGTCCTTCACAGGATTCAGCCTCTATCTGAGCTTTCTGGCAGCTAATTCATTATTTTTTGAGGTGGCATTTTTCACTAGTAGGCATCTCCAAGTTTTAAGAAAATCCTCATCTTCATCCTAAATTTTATTATTCTATCTCAAGCATGGGTTTTTGTAATGATCAGGTTAAGCCATCCATTGTATATTATGAACTAACTTCTTTTTAGGTATCTGAATTGTTATATAATATTCTTGGAACAATTGAGAAAATAATCACTCAAATATTTCTATATTCACATGAGGAAACAAAATTAAAAGGCTGCAAGGCTCTATCATTTACTAGCTGTGTGACTGGAAAGTTTGCTTCATCTCTTTCAGGTTGTTTCTCAGCAACAAAACTTAAGTACAGTACTTCTCTTACAGGTTGCTATGAGAATCATCAAGTAATATATAAAGCTCCATAAGAGAACTTATCTATTGTGTTCACTGTTTTATTCTAAGTGCTTAATGCAAGCAGTAGCAGGCACAGAATAAGTCCTCGAAACATGATGAATAAAAGTCCTAGCACACTGACTTGCAAATGGCACTCAGTAAAAGCACTCAACAAAAAATAGCAGCAGAATAATCAGCCAGGTAAGAGAACTAGGATAGTGTAGTACTATGAAAAGCCACTGCAACTACTACTTATTTTTATTACTGTACCTAATGAACAGCTCAGAGTGGTGTTTATTCACTTATTAGCCTCCCCATCCAGAACACACTCCTTGATTGCAGGACTATGTAAAGTTCATCCAGTGCTTACCAGAGATCTGTAAACATTGTTGAACAGTTGAATGAGTTAAGACAAGAAATTTCAAGGAAGATGCCATACAGTCAGTAAACAGTTTTCTGACAAGAGACTGTATGACTAATGTTTCTACTAGCGTATTGTGGGACATCAGTTTCAGATTAAGGAGCTGGGATTGAGGGCAAATAGTACAATTACAAATATAGAGTGAAAAATAGTTTGGAGTCTTTGGCAAACAAAGGAATGTAAATTGATTTAAGAATGTTAGTGAAAGAAAGGTTAAGGTTTAGGCATTGTTTTTCTTGTTTTCAGTGTGATTGAGATTGGAGCTTGTAGATACACTCTGAAAAAAAAAAGTAGCAGGGTGTGGTGGCTCACATCTGAAATCTCAGTATTTTGGGAGGCTGAGGCAGAGAACTGCTTAAATTCAGGAGTTCAAGATCAGTCAGGTCAACACAGAGAGACCTCGTTTTCATAAAAAAAAAAGTTTAAAAAGAGATTAAAACGTGAATGGGGGAATGGAAGAGGGTAAGTTCTAAAGAAAAGACTTAAGGATAAGCCAGTTAATTAAAAAATGAGCACTTTAGTCAGGCGTGGTAGCTTATGCCTGTAATCCCAGAACTTTGGGAGGCGGAGGCGAAAGGAATGCCTGAGCTCAGGGGTTCAATACCAGCCCACGCAACATGGTGAGACCTCGTCTCTACAATTAAGAAAAAATATATATATATTAGCCAGGTATGGTGGCACATGTCTGCGGTTCCTGCTACTTGGAAAGCTGAGGTGGAGGGATGGCCTGAGTCCAGCAGGTCCAGGGTGTGGTGGCTGTGAGCATGCCACTCCAGCCTGGGCAACAGAGTGAGACTCTTACTCAAAAAAAGAAAGAAAGAAACGCTCATTTCTTTTTCACCAACGTGGTAAAGGGAAGCGTCCAAGGTAAAGAGGTAGGGAATTACTAGTCTCAAAGTAGGGGAACTGGCAGGGGAGGGGTTGAGGAACTCGGAGAGGTGTGGACCCCTGACGGGGAAGATGCGAAATCAGAGAACCGCTGCCCTCTGGGGACGAGGACCCCACCAGCCCAGCTTTGTGGCGACCTAGGGAAAATCCCTTCTGCCTCCTCCTTCCTGATCTAATCCCCCTGGCTGCATACGACCCCCTGAACTAATCAGCAGCCGAACTTCCCTTCGTGCTAGACTGCCCCCACACAACTCCCCAGGAGCCGACTACACGAAAACACAGCCCTCTGAAAGTAAGACGACGACGAGACGGCTATTACTCCAAGAAAGGGTTTCAGAGAGCCTGTTGACAAGGAAATGGAGGGCCGGCGGGAAGGCGTGCGTGTTAGAACAAAATCTGGGCGGCGATGACGCTTCCCAAGGCAAGCAGGCGCTGCTGCAGCACGCTTCTCAGGAGGTCGGCTTTCCGCTCGGGGATCCGGTAGGGTGTGAATCTGGCCTGGCGGCTCTGGGTCCGGGCATCCGGCTCCCTCCCCTTCATAAAGCAGGCTGGGCTCCGACCGCTACCACTCGCCCGACGGATCTCGGAGCGAAGGCTCAGCCGCACCGCCGGCCAAGGTCCTGCATGAAGAGTCCCCTCGGGCCTGGCGACGAGGCAGCTGTCTCCGGAGACCATCGCCAACGCCAAGGCCGACGCGTTGAGGGCGTCGCGGGAAGATCGGCTGGCCACCCGATTCCCCCGATCGCCGGCGGAGAGTGACGCGCCGTTCGAGGCCATCTTCAAACACCGCCCGCAGTATCTGCGTTAGGTCCCTGGACGACGTGGGCCCCGGGCGGCTCCACGGGTCAGTCTAGCCGGTC
>NW_007063703.1:58507-65324 GCF_000164805.1 Carlito syrichta | reverse complement strand
ACCCTTCGGCCGGGTTCGGGAGGGGGCGACGCTGAGATGGGGGCGGCGGCGGCGGAAGCGGATCGGACTCTGTTTGTGGGCAACCTCGAGACGAAGGTGACCGAGGAGATCCTTTTCGAGCTCTTCCACCAGGTGAGCGGCTGGGACCGGCCAGCTGGCTTTTCGCTGTCGGGCTCGCTCGGGGCCCGGCTCAGCGGCCCTCCCCGCTTTCTTTCTTGGCGGTGGGTGAGCGCCCCCGGCAGGTGGGCTACGGGGGGTGACGGTTGCGCGGGGGGAGCGAGGCGCTCGTGGGCGTCGTCGCTTGATTGGCGTGATCCTGCTCGGTTCAGGCCCAAAGTGACGACCCGAGAAGGTGGCGGAGGATCCTGAGCCAAGCATTCCCGTGGGGATCCTCGGGGACCTCGTGCGGAGGGGGGGGGGGTGGAAGGGGGGGTCTTCGTCGGGCAGGGCTTTTTCGTATTCCTCCTTTCCTCCTCTTCCCCTTGAGATAACCGGGTTTGGGCTTATCTGACCGGCACACTGTGTTTCCATTTATTCGCGTCTATCTCGTTTCCACGTAAGCTGCTTGTGAAATGGCAGTATTGTTAAAACCTTTAAAGTAGAATCTTAAGCACTCAGGAGAGGAGCGGGATCTTAGTGCTGCTTTCGAACATGGGTGGGAAGTCGTCTTGAGTGTCCGATTTCCCACAGCCCTATCCCCTGATAACTGGTGTTGCTGGATTGATTAATCATAATCAATACAAAAGTGAATTTTTACTTCGGGATCATTCTCCCTTGCTCTTGATACACGGGGATTTCCGTGGGGTGGGACTATGAGGGCTGTTCATAAAAAGTCATAAAGTGCTGTGAATTGTAAAAAGTGCTTGTTTCCTGTTCCTCATGGGCCCCTTCCCCAAATAAGGGAATCTAATTTTGATTCATAACTAGGATTTTTTTTTTTTTTTACTCTAACCCACAGGGAAATCCATGTGCATCATTTTTAAAAAAAGGTTTTGATTACTTTTTTTTGTTTTTAAACTTTGTAGACTCTTACTTGTAGAATTTGAGTCTTTTCCTGACATTGATTTCTTTAAACTCCAAACGCTTTTTTGGTTGTAGGCTGGACCAGTAATAAAGGTGAAAATTCCAAAAGATAAGGATGGTAAACCAAAGCAGTTTGCGTTTGTGAACTTCAAACACGAAGTATCTGTTCCTTATGCAATGAATCTACTTAATGGAATCAAACTTTTTGGAAGGCCTATCAAAATTCAGTTTAGATCAGGTAACTAACTGTTCAATGATGTTGTTGGGGGGAGTTATTTGCTGCTATGTTTTTTGGTTTGGGACTTATTCACTTTAAAAGAACCTCTTTTTAGGGGGTAGAGACAGGATCTCTGCTATGTTGGCAGAACTTCTGTGTTGAACTCTGGGCCTCAAGCATTCCTCCGGCCTCAACTTCTCAAAGTGCTAGGAATACAGGCATGAGCCACCACACCTGGCCTGGATGAAACTACTTTTTTTAAGTTTTGTCAGTAGCACACTTTATATATCGCCCCAAATGGGTAATAATCCATATTGATATATGGATTTTTGAAAACTAATTTTAAAACTGAGTTTAGAATGTCATTTGGAGTTCATGAAAAGAACATAGCTATATTGCTGAGCACTGGGTTTGGGTACTCTGAAAGGGGCAAGGTTTATTTTCTGAACATGCTTCTGGCTGCTTTGTAATTTACCTTTACAAATTATGATTGTTGATCATATGAGGGTGAAATTTTCCATGTATCCCATCTTATGTGCAGGGATCAGAATATTGTGGCCAAATTGGATATTTATACATTGGATAGTACCCTGTTTGGAGTCCTTTGTTTTATATATCTGGTATTATACATTTATAATATGCACTCAGGTAAAACCATAAAGCAGTTGAGCAGATTTTTTTCTCTTAAACTGTATTCACCTTTTTGGAGCGATTTGAAGTGAGGAAGACAAAATTTCAAATTAAATTTTATATCAAGAATTTTTCATAATATTTCATTTTAGGAAGTAGTCATGCCTCACAAGATGTCAGTGTGTTGTATTCCCAGCATCATGGTGGAAATTCAAGCCCTACCGCCACATCTCCTGGCAGGTAACATTTCTCACCATTAAAATGATTTATTAGGAAATTTTCTTAGGTAATGGTTTCAAAACGTATGAGTAAAATAGCTTCCTTCTTTATGCTCTTAACTCTTTTCTGTATTGCTATGTTAGATTGTTTTATGTATCTATTCTAAGAGGACTCTAGACACCACATTGTAGATAGTTCCCTTAAAATAGCTACATATGTAACTAAATCTATATTTTTACCTTAGCTCTGTCTTTTCATTCCCATTTTGAGAACCCTTTCTTGTTCTTGGCTGTTACTTTGTAAATATCTGTTGAATGAATGATTGTATTTTGGTTTTAATTTTAGCAGGTATGAAAGGACCGTGGATAACATGAGGACCGTGGATAACATGACTCCATCAGCACAGATAATTCAAAGATCTTTCTCTTCTCCAGAAAATTTTCAGAGACAAGCAGTGGTAAGCTGATTTTTTTTTTTAACTTGAGTTGCTTATACTTTGTAAAATGTTGGTGTTACATCAGATAACTGATTCGATAAACTTTGTTAACTTGAATGTTTTATTTGTTAAATCCTTAAGGTATAAAATAACCTTTCTCTTTTTTGAGGGGGTGGGGACAGGATTTTCTTTTTCTTATTTTGAGGGGTGGGGACAGGGTTTCACTCTGTCATACAGGCTGAAGTGTAGTGGCATGATGGCTTGCCACAGCCTCAAACTCCTGGCCTCAAGCAGTCCTCCTACTTCTGCCTCCCAAGTAGCTGGGACTACCTTGCACACCATGATGCCTAGCTAATTTATCTGTTTTTTGTAGATACAGGGTTTTGCTTTGTTGCCGGCTGTTCTCAAATTACTGGCCTCAAGCTATCCTCCTGTGTCAGCCTCCCAAAGTGCTAAGATTATAGGTGTGAGGCACTATGCCCAGCTACTTTTTCTCAGATTTTTGTTAGTCTTGCATGATCTTTGTAGATTGAGCATTTTATTTTATTTTTTAAGTGTATTTTTTATTTATTTAGTTTGTTTTGAGATAAGGTCTTGGACTCCTGAGCTCAAGCAATCCTCCCACCTCAGCCTCCCAAAGTGTTGGGATTACAGGCGTGAGCTACCATGCCTGGCCTTCATTTTTGTTTTCACTAGGTTGAAATATGTACTTTAAAGACTGAAGATAAATAGAAGTAAAACTGCTTTTACATTTGTGTTTCTGTCAACCATCATTGATGTGTTATGATGTGTATATACAAATACTGGAGATTCATTTTCTGATGTTCTTGCAGCCTATCCTGAGTGACTTCTTATCATAATAAACTCTTTTTAATTTACTGAAGTCTTAGCACAGTTCCTTCTTGATCATTATGTATTTATTTATTTATTTTGCAATAATACCACCATGAGAATAAGCTTCATATGTTAGCTGTCTTTTACTGTTCCATATTTGGTTATCAGTCATTCAATTTGGAAGCTATTGGTAGCTACTTGGGTCCCAAATCACGACCTTGGTTTGTGGTCACCAGCCTTTTCTTTTTCACAGGTCTGCAAAATGAAAATATAAAAGTGAAATAAAAACAGAAGTGTTAATATTTCTTTCTTTCTTTCCCTCAGATGAACAGTGTTTTGAGACAGATGTCATATGGTGGAAATCACAGTTCTTCACCCATGGATCAATCTGGATTTTCACCGTCAGTTCAATCACACACTCATTCTTTTAGCCAGTCGTCAAGCTCTCAGTGGCGCCAAGATGCCCCATCATCACAGCGCAAAGCCAGGCTGAGTTCTCATCCCTACCTAAGTGATAGACATTATAGCAGGGAACAGCGTTACTCTGATCATGGGTCTGACCATCATTACAGAGGAAGCAGAGATGATTTCTTCTATGAAGATAGGAATCACAATGACTGGAGCCATGACTATGATAACAGAAGAGACAGTAGTAGAGATGGAAAATGGCGCTCATCTCGACACTAGCAAGTGTGAGAAGAACATCGTCTTTATAGGGTCATTTTAGGCCCTTTGACTAAGTTGGTCTGGGGCTATTTTGTTGAAAGACTGTACAGAGCAGCTTCACAAGTTGCTGTATTTCTTTGTAAGTTTTATAAGACCAATACCTACAATTTAATACAAGAATGAGAAGAATTGTGGTTCCAGTTTTCATTGATAACCTTTCACCTCAGGGTTTTTTGAAGAGGAAAGGGTTTTATGCAGAAGAAAATGCCACAATTCCTAATCATTTTAGACACTTTAGGGAGGGGTAAATTTATAAATTGGCTGTCTGATAAAGCAAATATTTTAATTATTTGTTATATTTTTGTATTGCAAGAAATTTCTTGTTAGTGAAACGGATTCTGGTATAGATAATAGGAAACATCCACATTGGCAGTCTAAAGTGGGTATTGATATTTTGTTAAATTAGAAAATACAACTTTCCAGTGATTCATCTTACTAACATTCTCCTTGAGAAAGCTTATTGATAAAGTGGAGCTCAATCATTGCTTAACTTAGAATTTAAGTATAAATTCTGGGACATGCTCTTGAATTTTACCATAGTTGAAGATACAAGTGTAGATCTACACATACTATCTCATTCTAAAATCTTAGAATTTGTTCATTAAATCATGTTTAATGTATGACTAAAGTCACTCAGGAAGTTAAATATCTCTACATGTATATTTTTACCTTAAAAATACAGTGTTAGTGTAAATCACCTTTTTTAGGAAGAACAGAAATGTCAGTGTATGGTAAGGTAAAATGGTAAAATGTTTTACTGAAAGTATACTTTTTGGAAAAAAGATTCATGATACCTTGAGGTGCTGCTTCTGTAAACTTTAAAAATGTTGAAAATTTTAACGTCTTTAAAGTGCCCAGGACATGCGTACAAGAACCCATTTTACGGTGATTGTACAGGTTGCTTTTTTGTTTGAACCTTTGAAAATTTAATCTTAACATTTCCTGATTTAAATTTTTAAAAATCTTGTTTAACAAGAGTTTTATGTATCAAGATACTGTTTCCTTTTAATTGCGGAATTGTTTATAAAAATTCCTTAAAATATGGATCCTTTTAATACCACATCATTTGTACTATGTTGCTTTTTAATATATTAACATAAAAGGAGAGATGTGTCTTATCTTTTTGACATCACAAACTTTAGAGACATTGTATGCAAAAATACCAACATAATTTTAGTCAATGCTTGTTTGGTATTAAGAATGTCAGCTTAATTTGGAGCATCCTGAAATATTTTCTGTACATATGGAACCTGATATTTCAGAATCAGATTCTCAGTTGAACATACAAGTCTACAGATACTATTTCATTCTAAAATTTTAGAATGTTTATATTTGCATTATGCCTATCAGTTGAGCATCCCAAGTCTGGAATGCTCTAATGAGCATTTCCTTTGCCACTGAATTATATTTGGAGCACGGTTAGCTAATTCAGTTACCCTCCCTGGTCTCTAGGAGTTTATGTACAGTCAGATTTTCTGCTTCTGCATGCATTCAGTTTTTCTGTATCTAGGGTAAATGGAGCTATTTACGCAGCATAGAGTTAAGATTTGTTTGCGTAAGTGATTTTTAATAGGATTTGTTTCTCATGAGCCTGTTGTTTCCAGGTATCTCTATGGAAAGGTAGTAAGTTTGAGATGTTAAGATTAATACTGCTTTATTATAACTTACTTGTGAGTCAGATCCTTTCATATTGGTTCACAGGTGACCCTGATTCAGAATAATCTTCCTTTTTCAGTGGCTTTTTGAGGGAACCTTGTGAAGTTCCAGTGAATCTTTTTCACTTCAATTTCACCCAGTTGAAAGTAACCAAACTAAATACTGCGCGAACTCTGTAAGGGGACAGAACAAGACAACCTCAAAGAGTTGAATATAGTTGGTGAGAACTCACCTAAGTACAGATCGAGTATTCTGATGGGGAAGTGCTTCAAATTTTGCTGCATTTTGAAATATTTGCATTATATTTATCAGTTGAGCATCCCAAATCTGGAATTCTCCAATGAGCATTTCCTTTGTCTCATAGATGCTCAAAACATTTCAGGTTTTGGGGCACTTCAGATTTGGGATGCTCAACGTCTACTGTGAACTACAAGAATAGAAAGAAGAGATTTATCTCTGGGAGAGCAGTTTCTCCCAGAATGTTTCCCATTAAATATTAGTCTCGGTATTATGCAAAATAATGATTCTGTAATCAAATGTCTAGAAGACATTGTGTTTATTGTGACTTTTTCTAAGAGATTCAACAGCACCGTAAAGTTTCTGACAAATACTACAGTAAAGAAATCTCTTTATATGTATCCTAGTATTTTCTACCCTTCCTTAAATGTATACCACTTTCTAATTACATCTTGTATGCCCACTCTCCCCATACCCACTGCTGGCATACTAGAGTGGGCTATTTTCTCAACAGGTTTATTCCAAGAACTCCCTCATGTTTTCCTACTTCCAGTCCTCCGTCCTCAAATTATTCCACACTAAGAATTGAGAATGTAAATCTGCTATCACTCACCTGAATTAAAGCATCAGTGGCTTCTGACTTTCTCTTGATTAAGTACTAAATTCTTAACCTAAATGACCCCTAGCTGGCATCTGCTTATTCCAGTTTCCTCTCATCGTTTCACCCCTACTTTATTTGTTATTTATTTATTTTTTTTTGAGTTGGAGTCTCACTCAGTCACCCAGACTGGAGTGCAGTGGCCGCTCCTGGCCACCGCAGCCTCGACCTGCTGGGCTCT
>NW_007063703.1:39392-58379 GCF_000164805.1 Carlito syrichta | reverse complement strand
GTCTCGAACCCACGGGCTCAGGCAATCCACTCACCTCAGCCTCCCAAGGCACGGGATTACAGGCTGAGCCACCAAGCCTGGCTTCACCCCTACTTTAATCCTTGTGGTAACTGGTAAGTAGTCCTTTAGAAGCCTTTTCAGGTTTCTAAAATCTAGATTCAGTGCCACATTATTTCCAGAATACACTGTATTTACCTTCTAGCCTTTACTATATTTTAATTTTCTGTTTGTATCTCTAGACAGTTCTGAAGACAGGGATCATATCTTATTGACCATTCAGTTCCTGGTATCCAGGGCATGGCATATTGTAACGACACCAATGCATGGCAACTTTTTGATGTATGAGAGAAAACATTTATTTATTAAATACAATAGCTTTCCTAACCCTAAGCCATCATTGCATCCTATCATAATGACTATGTGTCACAAAACATTGTGCTTTCAATGCGCTCTAGAATTCTACTTATTCATTTTTTTCAAGTTTCAGTAAGTTCTGCATCTGTATCCATGAGTTGGCACATGGTTTTCTTTTTAAATTACTAACAGGAATTATGGTTCTGCTAGTCTTGTAAGATGAACTGGTAAATGTATCATTGTCCCAGCCCTGGAAAAATTGGAACAATATAGGAATTAACTTTTGTTCAAAATTTGTTAAACTCATTTATACAACTGTCTGGGTTTGCCTTAGCAGTAGCTCTTTGACTCCCTCGTCAATTTCCTCTGGTTATTGATATATTTTCTACTTTCTCAGGAGATAAATTTAGATAACAGGCTTTTCTGGAAAATCAACCCTTCCCTCTATTTTTCCAAATTTATTGATATAGAGTTGTATACTTTATTTATTACGATTTTTGTAAAACTTGTATCTCAAGTTATAGTCAGTTTTAGTTCCTGATTTTATACTTTACATCCTCAAATGAGACTGGCTGTGCTATTGTTGGCACATATTTTACATTTATGTATGTTACAAGCCCCATACTGTTCTGTCACTTTTGTTAAAACATTCTTTTTTTAAGGAGACTTTAAAAAGAAAAAATATCTTATTTACCTCCATAGTTTCCTTTTCCAGAGCTCTTCATTCTTTCGTGTAGATCCATTTATTCACCTGGTACTGTTCTCTTGTGTGAAGGACTTCTGATATTTCCTACAGAGCAAGTTTGTTGGTGAGACGCTCTTTTAGCTTTTGTGTATCTAAAAAAGTCTCACCTTTGAAATATATTTTGAAAAATACTTTGAATTACATATTTTTGAATAAGTTCTGGCTATAGAATTCTAAGTTCATGGGGGTTTTTTTCTTTCAATGCTTTAAAAATGTTGCTTCATTGTTCTCTCACTTGTTTCATATAAGGTCTGCTGTCACATAAATGTGATTTTTCTGTGGCAGGTTTTGAGCAATTGATTATATATTATGTGTTTTAGTGTAGTTTTCTTCATGTTTCTTGTTCTTGAGGTTCGTTCATCTGCATGGATCTGTGGGATTATAGTTTTCAAAAATACAGATAATTATTTAAAAATTCTTATACCCATTTTTCTCTCCTTTGGAAAGTCCAATTGCATTTTTATGAGACTGCTTGATGTCCCATAGCTCACTATTGTGTTAAGTACAGCATTTTTAAAATTATTTTTTCTCCCCATGTTTTTCTTTCTTTCCCCCTCTCTCTTTCTCTTCTCCCTCTTCCTCTCTCTCTCCCTCTTTCTCCCTGTCCCTCTCTGTCCCTCTCTCTTCCTCACTCTCCCTTTCTCTCCCTCTCTGTCACTCTGTCACCCAGGCTGGACCACAGGCGATCAGCCTCAGCCTCCAAGTAGCTGGGACTACAGGCATGTGCCACCACACCTGATTTGTCTTTCATTTTTAAATAGTTTCTATTGCTATGTCTTCAACTTTACATCTTTTTCTTCTGCAAAGTCTAATTGGCAATTAATTCCAGTACGGTCTTCATTTTAGACATTGTAGTTTTCCTCACTATAACTTTGATTTGGATCTTTTTATATCTTTGAACATATGAAATACAGTTTATAGTAATTTCTAATATCCTCATCTGCTAACTCTAATATCTTTGTCAGTTCTGGGTTGGTTTCCATTGGTTCTTACTCTCCTCGTTATTGGACATATTTTCCTGCTTCTTTGTATGCCTTACAATTTTGAATGTATGCTGGGCATTGTGCATTTTACCTTATTGGTTGCTTGATATTTTTGTATTTCTATAACTTCTTGAGCTGTGTTCTAGGGCACAGATACTTGTAGAGTTGTATCCCTTCAGGACTTGCTTTTAAGATTTGGTAGGTAGGATTTGAGAAATATTTTGTCTGTGGTTAATTTGCCATGTTACTGAGGCAAGACTATTTAATATTCTTATAGGTAGGTGGCTCCTGAATTAGGAAATTTTCTGGTCTGGCTAGTGGGAACAGATATTGATTCTGATCACATGGAACAGCTGGGTAGTAGTCCCTCTAATTCTTGGGGAATTGTTTCCCCATCTTTGGGTAGGTTCTTCAAGCCTGTGTTCTGATCAGCACTCTCATGAATACTGGGAGAAAACTTTGTGCAGGTCTCCGGGAGTTCCCTCCCTATGCAACCTGCCCCTTTCCAGTACTATGTACAGGGCATTCCACCTGCATTTGTTTCCCTGGACTCCCAGCTATGTCTCCTCAATTCAGGAATTTTGCCAGGCCCTGCCTGCCCTGCCCGGAAACCCTACCAGATTGTGGCCTAAAAATTCCTTCAAGGTAGCAAGCAGAGCCAATCACATGACTCACTTTGTCTCCTGTTTCTCAGGGATCACTGTCCTTTTTTCCTGCTGTTCATGGTCTTGTTATAAAATGTATTTTGCATACGATGACCACTTATTTACCTAACTCTGAACTGTAACCCCACATTTAAAAAAATTTTTATTTTAGAGATGTGGGGTACAATTTAGGGTTAGGTATACAAATGTTCATTATGCAGTGTACCCCACATCTTAAATATATATGTATATATATTTATTATATATATATTTTTGTACAAGAAAGCCCACTGAACTTCAATCAGTATACTCAGATTAAGGAAAAGGCCTTGGCACTGCATCAAAAAATTGACAAGTGAATATATGTTTATGTATATTAAATTAAAATGCAAACAATTTTTAATGGCTCCTCAGTCCATTCACGTGTGTGTGTGTGTGTGACTTGTGTGTTGGTTGTTTCAGGCAGGAGGGTAAATCCCTGTTCTCCATCTTGGCCAGAAGCAGAATTTAACCCATGGAACTGTTCTTCATTTTAAATGTTTCATTTTTCTCTTTAACTTGAGATATGTAGAAGATATGACTTCTCCATTCTTCTGTTGTGATTTCTGATTTTATAACTTTATGGACAGAGAGTATGACCTGTGTGATTTTAAAAAACAGACACACAAAAATGACAAACCAGATCACTAACTGGTTGATCATGGGATTTTACTAGGTTGTCTGGCAATGACTTAGCTGACCTGAACCCATGGCCCAAGCAACCTCTCCAGAGGATGCCGAGGGAGGCTGGGGTCACATCCCTCATCCTTGGCTGACCCCTCTGCCTGTGAATTCCATTCCACACTGTGAGATGCCTGCAAAGCATCACATCCATTGCATGGTATTTGCCTGAGGATTTCTTTTCCTAACTTACATGATGTTTCAAACTTTCGTGGATGTTTGAAAAAGACTTTAATTTGTGTCAAAATTCTGTCTTTACAAAATGCTTTCTTACTTGACAAGATATGTAAATCAAAAGGCTGGACTGAGAAGTCATTACAAATTGCTTGCGTTTTATTTTAATACACATAAACATATTCACTTGCTAATTTTTTAATGCAGGTCCAAGGCCTTTTCCTTAATCTGAGTATACTGATTGAAGTTCAGTGGGCTTTCTTATACAAAATGATACCAGACTGCATTGACTACGATTTCTACTTTGGATCACCTTATACTGGAATGCAAAGATAGAGAAACTTGTGGAATAGTCAAGTTTTCTGGAATTCTCACCCAAACCTTTTTACAGTTATCTTACATATACTTAATCCGACAGCATATGTTTATAGTGATTCATTCCTATTGAATTTTACAAAGTATTCAACTAGTTTTCTAAAAATAAATTTTATACTCATATATCATAAATTTACATAATATTTAAATTAAGAACTTATATTAATAAGAACAGACATAAGCAGGTCTGGAAAAAATCACTGGGAAGAGTAACAGCGGATGAATACACACAAGTGGCTTATTGACCTCTGGCTTCACATGTCAAGGGCATTGACATTTATTACAGAAAGAAGAGAGAACGTCAGTTAATCCAGTGAGTCAGGTGTGTGGAGTTAAAAGTGCTTCTAATATGGTAGATAAGCCTTGTTAATTATGTCTTTCAAATCCTCTCCGTTTTTTCTCGGTCTGTTAATTCTGAGAGAGATGATTTTACTTTGTCATTTTCTGAGCATATCTCATAGTTTCTGTCTTATATAACCCCAAGCTGTGCTAGATGACAAAAGAGTGGTAACATTTTTTTCCATCATGTACTACAATCTATATCTATGTAAATATCCTTGGTCCATTTTTATGCTTTTAACATTTAATTCGATTTTGTTTTATATTATTATTGGTGCATCTTTATTTTCATTAATGTTTGCCTGATGTCTTTGTCCATTGGTTGATATTTATTTAGTTATTTATTTGAGCTGGGGTCTCACTCTGTCACCCAGGCTGGAGTGCAGTGGCATGATCATAGCTCATAATGGCCTCAGCCTCCTGGGCTCAGGCAATCCTTCCACCTCAGCCTCCCAAGTAGCTAGGGCTACAGGTATGTGCCGCCATGTCTGGCTAATTTTTTTTTCTTCCTTCCTTTCTTTTTTTTTTTTTTTTTTTTGTAGAGACAGGTTTCATTATGATGCCTAGGCTGGTCTTGACCTCCTGGGCTCAAACAATCCTCCTGCCTTGGCTTCTCAAAGCACTGGGATTACAGGTGTGAACCACCATACCCAGCTCATATATTTATAGTTTGTGTGTCAGTGGATGGATTGAAATAGTTTTCTCAGTCGAGGAAATATCAGAGCAGCAGAGCTAAGAGGGATCTAACATAGAAGACGGATGATAAGGATTCAACCTTATACAACTGTGACTGCTGGTAGAGCAGTCTGCTGGCCTGCATATCTGGTATTAGTCCTGAAATTACCATAGATCAGCTAGACTAGTAGCTGGAGAAGAAAGCTAAATAGATGCATGAACAGGGATAAACTAGAAACTTCTAAGAAAAAAATGGAGCTTGCATCTGTTTCTTATTACTTCACCTTACATGACTTGAATAGTCTGAGGCCTGCAGGTGTAGCTGGCACCTTCAGTAGACAGCTGCACATATCTGTGGCCCAGGACTCGGAAGGTTGAGGAAATGTGGCTAGAGCTGGAGGTGAGCCAGGAGATCAGCAACCATGTGCCTGAGGCACCACAATGCCTGGAACTCTGCACCAATCTTCCAGAGTGTAAAAATTGTGGCTGCTACTTCCCTATGACTTCCAGATTTCAAGCATATTTGTGATCAGTTGCATTGGAATTCTGCTACTAACGCCCGGAATTAGGTCAAACTTCAGAAGTTAAAAACTCAGTTCTCTTGTGAGACTGCTTCCAATTCAGACAACAGCTGTAAAGTCAGGGATTCCCAGGCCCCCCACACTTCTGACGCATTGATTACAAACTCAGAGGTTTTCACTACCCATCAGGTTCCACAATTTACTAGAAGAACTCATAGAACTCATCAAAAAATTTAAGGTTACAGATTTATTATAGCAAAGGGATAGAAATAAAAACAAAAGAAGAGATGCATAGGATGAGACCTAGAAGGGTCCCTAATGGAAAGGTTCCACATCCTGATCCCCCGGTGATGTCAGAATGCATCACTCACTCTCCTGACACATCACCACTGTGTTACCAGGCAGGAATCTTATCTGAGCTTCAATCACCAGAGTTTTTATTCAGATTTCATGACATAGGTAGGCACCATTGATTAAATCCTTGGCCATGTGATTGAACTCAATCTCCAGCCTCCTCTCCTCCCAGGGGGTCAGACTATTATCATATGGCTTAAAGACTTCTAATCACGTGTTTGACCTTTCCAGCATGGCCAGGCCTCATACTGAAACTCCACAGGGGCCCACCGTGAGTCATCTCAGAAGCTTAAATGATCAGGGCCCAGTAGGAATAATAAGGACACTCTCATCATTTAGTACATTCCAAGAATTTAGAGGTTCTCTTCCAGGAACCAGGAGCAAAGGTCAATCAAATTCTTTAGAATACTAGCTCTAAATTGGAACTAGACAAAGAAGGGTATTCTGGGGATCACAGTTCCACCTTAGCTAAGCTGACGTAGTACAAAGCTACCGCAAGAGTATTGTATCTATCTCCCCTGCACCCCAGCAAGACAATTCCTTTAGCATATCTTCACTTTTCCTGCTGCTTCTCTCCCATCACTCACATATAGACCACCTCCAGTGCTTTATCACAATCACTTGGATTTTAGTTTCAGATGGCCATTGATGTTTACAGTAGTATCCCTTCATATCCAAAATAGCTGAGCACATAGAAGTAGAGAGTAAAATGGTGGGTACCAGAGACTGGGAGGCGAGTGGATAGGAAAGGGAGAGATGTTGGTCAAAGGGTACCAAGTTTTTATTAGACAGGAGGAAGAAGTTCTGGTGAGCTAAAGCATGGCTGGGTGACTAATAGTTAATATAATGTATTATATTTCAAAATAGCTGAGAGAATTTTAAATGTTCTCACCACGAAGAAATGATAACTATTTGAGGTGATATGTTAAGTCGCCTGATTAGATCATCTGACAATGTATGCATGTAACAAAATATCACATTGAACCTGATAAATATGCATAATTACGATTTTTCAACTAAAAATACATAAAGCTTTACAAAATAAAATATTATTTCTCTTTCTAAAGAGCTATTTCTTAAATCTTAAGCATCGCCTTTTAGTGATTCCTTAGATTTAATCATGAACTAAGTTTTGCTTCTTAGCTCACCACTTTACTGTAGTCTATTTCTATTATTATAGCATATAGTATATTCAATAAACCTATTTATTATACTACTTTCTACAACATATTAAAGTTATAAAATTAATTTTAAAATTATACATTTTTGAGGAGAAAGCATGATTGGCTAACAAATTTCAAATCATATAGCTGGGCGCCGTGGTTCATGCCTGTAATCCCAGCACTTTGGAAGGCCTAGGCGAGAGGATTGCCTGACCCAGGGGTTTGAGATCAGCCTGGGCAACGTGGCAAGACCTCGTCTCTACACTAAATAAAAAAATTAGCCAGGCGTGATCGTGTGTGTGTGCAATTCCAGCTACTTGGAAGTCTGAGTCGGAAGGATCTGAGCACAGCAGGTCGAACCTGTGGTAGCAGTGAGTGTGCCACTGCACTCCAGCCTGGAAGACAGAATGAGACTCCGACTCAAAAAAAATCATATGAATCATACTTGGTTTGGGTGCTGGCATATTAAATTCAGATGTGAAAACTTTTTTCTAACAGCATTTATTGAAAATTTACGATGTGCTAAGCCACTTATGACTGTTTTACAGAAGAGAAAGTTGAGGCTTACAGAAGTTAGACAACTTTCCTAGAATTACACAATGGTGAAGCTCAATTAATATTCAGCCAGCCTAATTCCAGAGATCAAGTTCTTAACTATTATACTAATTTTAATTATGTGGGACAGCATCAAATGCAGATAAAGTTGCTTTTATGGCTTGATGTCTGAAGTTCTTATATTTTGTACTTAAATTAAGAGATTTATTTTTTAAAAATATAATTTTGGTATCTTTCCCTCTGTAAATGATAATAGAAACGATGCCAGGGATATAACTACTTTTGCTATAACTACAGTTATAATTTTTATTCCCAACAAACGAAAAGCCAAATTATATAAAATTATTATTATAGGTTATTTTAATATTTATTTTGGATGTCCAAGGGCTATTAATATACCAAATTAAGTTGTGTTTGTGTTTGTTTTTTTTTTTTTTGAGTCAGAGTCTCACTCGGTCACCCAGGCTGGAGTGCAGTGGCACACTCACGGCCACTGCAGCCTCTACCTGCTGGGCTCAGGTGATCCTTTTGCCTTAGCCTTCCAAGTAACTGGAACAACAGGGTGCGCCACAATGCCCAGCTAATTTTTTAATTTATTGTAGAGACAAGGTCTCGCCAAGTTGCCCAGGCTGGTCTCAAATCCCTGAGCTCAGGCAATTCTCTTCTCTTGCCTCTGCCTCCCAAAGTGCTGAGATTACAGGTGTGAGGCCGGCCTGTGTTGCTTTTAAAATTTCTTTGTTAGAATAGATAATACATTCACATAGTCCAAAAATCAAAACTATATTAAGCGGTACACGAGGAGGGACCCAAAAAAAGCCAAAACTAATCTTTTTTTTTTTTTTTTTCAGGGTAAGCCCTTTGTAGTACAGGCTTTCCTTGCTTAGGTAAGTGTTTTAACAACTATTGGCATCAGTGTATCAACTAGCATTGCTTTGAGGGTCTGCATTCAGCTTCAGTGAATTTTGTCTTTTTGGAGTTTGCATGAACAACTTGCCCACGCTGCGCAGTGTTCAGCAGTTTTTGACCACAACGGCATGACCCCTGTGCCCCACCTTCCCCATTCACCCAATATCGCCCCAAGGGATGTTTTTTTGTTCCCTGGATGAAAAAAGTCCTCAAAGGGAAATATTTTGCTGATGTGGAAGAGGTGAAACAAAAAACAGCAGAAACACTAAAAGACACCTAAATGGATGAGTTCAAAAACTGCTTTGAGCAGTGGATAAAGCATCTCCATAGGTGTATCAAACCGAGAGTACTTTGAAGGTGAATGAAATTTAAACATATAAGAATAAATACACAATTTTTTATAAATACATTTTTTACTCCCCCCTTGTCTGTTGAAGTCTTACACTCACTCCTGTTCCTTCCAGCTCATTCCTCACCAACTCCCAATAAGTAATCACTTTCTTAGTTTGTGTCTTTCTACTGTTTCTTTACACAAATAGATTTTTCTTTTCTGTCTTTTCTTTCACACAGTGCGTCCTGCATTTAACACTATAATTCAGGGGTCTTGAATTGTGATGATTTGAATGCAATTTTTATGGAGCTGATAAAGAACATTTTTTAGCAAATTTACAGAATCATTGTCATTTATCTGTGCCTTACTGCCTTGCTTTATTTTGACACCACTGTATAATACCCTTTTTGGAAAAACAAACAAAACAACAACAACAAAAGCCAAACAAATAACAGGCCAGTTGTGCTGGCTCATACCTGTAATCCCAGCACTTCGGGAGGCTGAAGCAGAATTGCTTGAGCTCGGGAGTTCGAGATCAGACTGGGCAACGTGGTGAGACCTCATCTCTACAAAAAATATAGAAGTTAGCCGAGCATGGTGGCACTCACTTGTAGTCCCAGCAACTTGGAAGGCTGAGGTGGGAGGACCACTCGAACCCAGGAGGTCAGTGCTGTGGTGAGCCAGGATTACACCACAGCCTGGGTGACAGAGTAAGACCCTGTCTCACAAAACAAGGAAACAAAACAAAAACAAATAATAAGTATAAGGTTGCTCACATGCATTAATATTTCTTTGCCTGAGAAACAAAGAGTGGCCCAGGTCACAGGAGTGAAGGTAAAAATCCTATTTTTTCCAATTACATATTGCTGTTTAACAAACTACTCCAAAACTCAGTGGTTAAAAAACAATCATTTGGCTAGGGCTTAACATGGATGGCTCTTCTCTGTTCCACTTAGCATCACTGGGGTGGCTCAAATGGGGGCTGGAAGATTCACTTTCAAGGTGGCTTACTCACATGGCTATCAAGTTGGTGCTGGCTATTGTCTGGGAGCTTAGTTAGGACTGTGAGCTGGGTACTTTGGTTCCTCTCCATATGGGTCTGCTTGGGCTTCCTCACAGCATGGTGTCTTTCTTTCCAAGAGTGAGCATCCCAAGAGAGCAAGGTGGAAGTAATATGGTATTTTATGCTCTAGCCTGAGACGTTGCTTCCACTGTACTTTATTGGTCAAAGTCATCACAATCATTTATCTAGTTTCAAGGGGAGAAAGGTGGTCATAGAGACTGCTACTCCATGAGAGGAGTTTCAAAGCCATACTGTAAGAGAAGTGTTTGAGACAGTAGCTAATGTGAACATCTTTTAAAAATTCAGTCTGCCACATCCTTGTTCTGGAACCTGGATTATGAAAACAACATCACCAAAAACAATTACTACTGTTTTCTTTTCTTTTTTTAAATTTTAAAGATGTGGGGTACAATTCAGGTTTAGGTATATAAATGGTCATTGTACAGGTAAAGTTTGGGTCTCCTTTGGTCCCCACTTTGCCTGATTTGGTTGTGGCTCCCTTCCCACTGGCAGTATTCCACCACTGCCAATCCCTTTTTATAGTATTATGGCCAATGTTCAGGGTCCGCTTATGAGTAAGAGCATGTGGAACTCACTATTTTTTTCTAGCAATTTTATTTTTGTTTTCCCATTTAGATGCCTAATCCATTTAGACTATTTTGGTGTTAACTGTGAAGTCACAAGCCAATTAAACTTTTTTCCACATAACTACCCAGTTGCTAAGAAAATTTATTATTCATCCATCTTTTCCCCATGTATTATTCATCCATCTTTTCGAATTTTTTTTTCTGTTTTTGAGTCAGATTGTCACTCTGTCACCCGGGCTGGAGTGCTGTGGCTCAACCTGCTGGACTCAGGTAATCCTTCCACCTCAGTCTTCCAAGTAGCCAGAACTACAGGTGCATGCTACCACACCCAGCTAATTTTTTGATATATTGTAGAGACGCGGTCTCACCAAGTTGCCCAGGCTGGTCTCAAACTCTTGGGCTCAGGCAATTCTCTTGCTTCTGCCTCCCAAAGTGCTGGGATTACAGACTTGAGCCCCATGCCCAGTTGAGATGAGATATTTTTGCTTCTTTGTACCAGCCAATAATATTTCTTTTTTCTTTTCTTTTCTTTTTTTATTTTTTGAATTGGAGTCTCACTCTATCGCCCAGGCTGGAGTGCCTCACGGCTACCATAGCCTCAACCTGCTGAGCTCAGGCGATCCTACTGTCTCAGCATTCCAAGCAACTGGAACTACTACAGTTGCATGCTACCAAGCCCGGTTTATTTTTATTTTTTATTGTAGAGATGAAGTTTCACCAAGTTGCCCAGGCTGGTCTCAAAGTACTGAGTTCAGGCAATCATCTCTCCTTAGCCTCCCAAAGTGCTAGGATTACAGGCTTGAGCCACCATGCCCCAATTATATTACTTCATGAATTGTTTATTAGCATTCTTTGCCCATTTTCTTATTAGTGTTTTAGGTTCTTATTGATCTGTGAAAACTCTTTGTATTTAAGAGTACCAGAATTTTTTTGGGATATATATATATATCCAAAGCTTCATGTGAAATTTTTCTTGTAAATGTTTTCCTTATTTAGTTAATTTTGTTTCTAATGTTTTTTGAAATTTTGAAATAAATAGTAAATGTATATGTGCGCGCGCATGCATGCACCCACATGAATATATCTGAGGGTGAAAGCTAACCATGTCTTCTTGTGTGTTTTTTTCTGCTTTTTGGAGGATTTATATACATTCTTTCTCTACCCCAAAACAAATATAACATTCAGCCACATTTTCAGGATTTTTAAATGACTTCTTTTTTATATTTAACTGCTTACTCCATCTAAAATTTATTTTAGTATATTTTACAAAGTTCTAATTGGACCAGTTTGTTTGCTAGTCAATTTTTTCAACACTATTAAACAATGGTTTTTATTTATCTCTTTTTTGAGATCTCAAATTTAGAATTAAAAAAACACTACTTTCAAGTTTGGAGAAAAGCTCCATTATGATTGTGACTGTGATTGTGTGAAGCCTCAAACAAATACAGGAAGAACTGATAACATAGCCTGAATGAGAACTTAAGGTCCTTCAGTTTATATTTTGAGAAGAAGGTGAGCCATCACCCAAATCTGATGATCTGTAAGTTTTAAATTAAAACATATAGTTCTATTCATAGAGAAATAATTCTTTTAAAATTATTTATCATGGTAGAATATATGCAACATAAAATTTGCCATTTTAATCATTTTAAGGCATACAATTCAGTAGCATTTAGAACATTCTCAAAGTTGTGCAATGATCACGCTATGTGTTTCTAAAACTTTTTCCATCACCTCCAAACAAACTCTGTACCCATTAAGCAATAACAACCCATCTCCCCTTCCTCAAGCCTCTGGAAACCTCTTATATACTTTCTGTTTCTATGAATTGGCCCATTCCAGTTATTTCATATAAGTAGAATCATGTAGTATAATCATGTGCCACACAACAATGTTTCCGTCAATGATAGATTGCATATATGTTGATGGTCTCATAAGATCATAATACCAAATTTTTTTTTTGTTTTTTTTTTTTGAGTTGGAGTCTCACTCTGTCGCCCAGACTGGAGTGCAGTGGCCGCTCCCAGCCACCGCAGCCTCGACCTGCTGGGCTCCAGCGATCCTTCCGCCTCAGCCTTCCGAGTAGCCGGAATTACAGGCATGCTCTACCACGCCCCACTAATTTTTTGATTTATTGTAGAGATGAGGTCTCGCTGCCCAGGTGGGTCTCGAACCCGCAGCCTCAGGCAATCCACTCACCTCAACCTCCCAAAGGCACGGATTACAGGCTGAGCCACCGAGCCCGGCTAATACCAAATTTTTACTGTACCATTTTTATGTTTAGATACACAAATACTTACCTTTGTGCTACAATTGTCCCAGTATTCAGCACTGTAACATTCTGTAGAGGTTTGTAGCTTAGGAGCGATACGCCTAGGTATATAATAGGCTATGTCATCTGGGTGTGTGTGAGTACACTCTAGATTGCTCACACAATGATGAAATAGCCTAAGGACATATTTGTTTGAAAGAATGTCACTTGTTAGGCAATGGATGACTGTATTTGCCTTTTTATGTCTGTCTTATTTCAGCTAGCACGATGTTTTCAAGTCATCCATGTTGTAACCTGTATCAGAGCTACATTTCTTTTTATGGCTGAATAGTATTCCTTTGCATGTAACTACCACATTTTGTTTATTCATTCCTCTGTTGATGAACACTTGTGTTGTTTCTACCTTTGGTTATTGTGAATAGAAACAATTCTATTTTAATCAACCACTTGATTATCACCAAACGTCCCATTTTTTTCCTTAAGAAGTAAATAGATGATTAATTTTTGTGTACCCCTAAAACCAATGAACCTAAAAAACAAAGGATCAAGTTAAATAGATTAGGAGGAGAAGCCCAGGACCCAGAAGTTCACTGAACTGATGTATATATAGTCTGTTTTTCCTGTCTCACTGAACTTACTTTTTTAGAACCATAATGCAAAAAAAAAAAATAGTAATGGGAAGAATAACAGTTTTTGAATTGCAAAATGTCCTTTTCTCTGTTGCTATGTTCTTGGGGAATTTTAAGACGAGCCTAAAAAGAAGAAAAAAACTATTTCCTATCTATGAAAACAAATAAAACATTTCAAATATCTGCCAAAATATATTTTCTGAAACAAATACAATAAAATCGTTTTCATTAACTGAGGTCTTATACTGTAGCTGGCACATGAGCTGATGTAATCTTCACAGCAACTTTAAAAAGCAGAGAATAGATTCTGAGAAAAACATTATTTCATAAATGGGAAAAAAGATTTATAGATAAGTTTCATTACTAGTCTAAGCTTACACAGATAGTGATTGGTGGAGTCAGTTTTTGAAGCAGGACTTTCTGCATCTCCCCACCCCTGCCACCCAAGATGAGATGAAGTGTTTTGTTTTGGAAACAACTGTTTAGATATTGCAAAAAGAAATGAAAAAAAAGTGAAAATAATTTATTGATTTTTTTGTCTGTAATTTTTTAGTCTTTATCTCTTCCCCTTAGAATGAAATTAAAAGACCACTTTGAGATCAGTGTGGAATTAAAAGATAGAAAATGAAAGATGTCTTCCTGTTTTGAATGTTTAGGACTAGTAATCAAAGTGCTCTCTAAAATGAAGTACATACTTCTTGTTGCTCTTAGGGGAATAATAAATACTACAAACTCCAAGGATGAAATAGTACTAAGGAGTTTGTGGAGTTTACATTTATGGCAATGCCTGAGGTTAGCAGTATCACTTTTTATCATTTTTGTTAACTAAAATGAGATGTGCACAATTAGATGAAACAAAAATAGATCATTAAAAATTTTATCTGTGGCACAAAATAAGGACTAAAATTCAAAGGTAAAGGATGAGCTTTGAAGAGTGGTTTCTTCAACATGCTTCTGGTACATTAGTTTACTCAATCTGTTCTTTGTTAATGACAATTTTAAAAAATGGAAGGCCCATTCGATTGAAACTAATTATGCAATTTTCTCAACAATTATGTTTCCACATGAAATTTTTATTGTTGCTGTTGCAAGATCTCTTTCCCCTTCAACATTAAATACTGAGTGTTGCTATGCTCATTTAAAATTTAACGTAAGTGTTTGAAGATGGTACTTAATTTACTATGCAGAAATAAAATTACTGTTGTCAAACGCTTGCATTTGAAAAATTTTGTCAGGGCAATTTTATTATTTTAAACAACAGTTCAGTCAAAGGAGAAGATTTACTTGTTAAAAAGATAATTCTGGTGCGGTGCCTCATCCCTGTAATAAAAGCACTTTGGGAGCTGGAGGTGAGAGTAGTGCCTGAACCCAGAGGTTCAAGACCAGCCTGTGCAACTTGGCGAGACCCTGTTTTTACAATAAATAAAAAAAGTAACCAGGTGTGGTGGCATGGGCCTGTAGCCCTAGCTACTTGGGAAGCTGAGGTGGAAGGATTGTCTGAGCCCAGCAGGTCGAGGCTGTGATAGCCATGATCATGAGACTGCACTCTAGCCTGGGTGACAGAGTGAGATTCTGATTCAAAATAAAATAAATGAAATAAAATAAAATGATAATTCTAAGGCTTGTCCCAAAAGCTGTGCTTCTGTGCCTAGGGTTTTGTTCTCCCATTTTGCATATACTATGTTACTTTCCAAATTCCATTCTTCTCACAAGCTCTTTCCTTTTCATTTCTTGAACTTCTCCTTTCAGTGGTAATGTACACTTTATGCCTAGCAAACTTTAACCCTTGACTATTTCACTTCTATGCTCTCTAAAACTTCAAGACAGAACCTTCGTGAACTGCATTGTCAGCCTGCAGTGCTCTTGTCTCTCAAGCTGCAGTCAAATTTTGTGTTCCAGTAACAAATACAAAAACATCTTTTCAGACCTCGTCCTGAGTTTGATGCCAGTGACATCACACCATCATTCAAACTTTCTCTTTCTTGAATTTCTGTAATGGTGCATTGTCTTGACCCTCTTCCTACCATCTGACCCACAGTTATCTGTGTCTTTTTCTGAATTCTTTCTTCATTCGCCATTTACATAGAGACAGTCTCCAAAGTGAGTTCTGTGTGAGCTGGGAACCATGCTAGGTGGTAAAATCAGGTGCTGAAAAACGGTGGCTTAATCTACGAAGGATTTTTCTTTCACAAAAACCACGTTTCTCTCTAGTAGAGTGTCTAATATATACTAAGTACTCATAAGTGTTTGTTGAACTGAACCGAGATGAAATATAATTCAAATTTCACAGCAGCCTTTAGAATGTCCATTTTGTGCAAGGTGCATTTTGAAGATTACAACTTTGGCCGTTATTTTCACCCTACATTTTTACAGTGAAAGAGGGTAAAGGCAAACTATTTATCATCCTTTATTTCTCCCCAGATGATTAGAGGGAAGTAAACAGTGCTTATCAGTTATCAGCAACAAGCCCTGATATCAACATTTGTCAAGATGAAGTTACACAAAACAGGAAGAAAAGAAATATTATTATCAACCAGTGGGTACTCATTGGGCATCTATTGCCTATTTTAAAATGCTTTATGAACTGTAGGACAGTTACAGGTGTGAGATAGTCTCATTATTTTGGTGAATCATACTATCGCTATTAATGTATGGCTCTATGCTAGTCCTATAAGGTATAAAAATAAATGTATTCTGTAAATTAAGGTCTAGTTTAATAGATTAGTGATAAAGTGTATCAGATAAAGCTCCTAAAAAACATAATTGTAACAATGTTAGGTTTGTGAACTTGCTATGACAATTAACGTGAGGAACCAGGGGCCTTTCCTAAGGAAGTGGGAAGGACTTTTAAAAATACAATTCAGGATAATTCTAAAAGGAACCAGAGGAGTAGGGATTACCTCTGGATTGATTACCACAGTCATCTTTAGGAGGTGAGAGGAACAAAGCTGCTGGGAAAGTCTCTAGTAAGAAGGCAGCAATTAAAAAAAAAAAAAAAGGACGATGTAAATGTTCACGGCCGGGTGCAGTGGCTCATGCCTGTAATCCCAACACTTTGGGAGACCGGGGTGGGAAGATGGCTTCAGCCTAGGAGTTCCAGACCAACCTAGGCAAGATAAGAAAATCTCTTCCCTACAAAAAGTAAAACAAAATTAGCCAGGTGTGGTGATGCAGGGTACTTGGGAGGCTGAGGTGAGTCTCAGCAACTCAGGGGACTGAGCCCAGCAGGCGAGGCGGTAGTAGCTGCCATTGTGCCACTGCACTCCAGTCTGGATGACAAGGGTGAGACTCTGACTCAAAAAAAAAAGAAAAAGTTCACAGTAGCTAAAGGGTAGAAGAAACACAAGTGTCCATTGATGAATGGTGGATACAAAGTGTGGCATATACTTACTATGGACTATTATTCAGCCATAAAAAGGAAGGAAATTCTGACACATGCTACAACATGGGTGAACCCTAAGGACACAATGTGAAGTGAAATAAGTCAGACACAAAAAGACAAACACTAGGCTGCATACGTATACTTATATGAGGTACCTAGAACAGTCAAACTCATAGAGAAAATAGGTGGAACAGAGAGGGTCATGGGCTGGGAGTGGGGGATGGGTGGAGATGGTGAGTTAGTGTTTAACTGTTTGGGACAATGAAAACATCCTGGAGATGAAAGGTGGTGATGGGTGCACAGCAATGTGAATGGACTTAACGCCACCGTGCTGTACACTGGAAATGGTTAAAATGGTACACTTTATATTATGCATATTTTACCACAATTTAACACATAAACATAAAAAATACGTTAAAAAGCACTTGCGATTTCTCAAAAAGGGGAGGGTTTGTGTGTCCTTGGCCATGTCCTGCTGGAAACATTGTCTTAGAGTATCTTAGATTCTGTTAGAAACATCGCAGTCTCATTACCAGCAGTGCTGAGAAGCAGACATAGTGTCTTGTTTTCTTGGAAGCTGCAAAGTCAAGATAAGTGTGCAATGTGGTGTCTGGAAGCCCTTTATCTGAATCTCTCTGCCCGCGAACTGAAAATTGAGACTGCTTTTCTGTGTCAAAGTGACCTATGAGGCTCATATTCTTTTAAGCAAAAGGAGCTGTTCCATTCTCACTGAAATGACTCCAAACAGCAAAGTTTCTTATAGTCTCTGATTTTAGAGAACATGATTTCTTGGCACTATGTCCTTTATGTTAATTAACAAAAGCAGTTCTTATAGGCTCATAACAGACTGGAAAAGAAAAATCAGCCAGATATGGTGACTCATGCCTTATAATCCCAGCACTTTGGGAGGCTGAGGTGGGACTGCTTGAAGAGTTTGAGACCAGCCTGGGCAAGATCCCATCTCTACTTTAAAAAAAAAAAAAAATTAGCTGGGCATGGTGACATGTGTTTACAGTCCTAGCTATTCTGGTGGCTGAGGCAGGATAATCCTTTGAAACCAGGAGTTTGAGGTTGCAGCAGTGAGCCATGACTGTGCCACTGCACCCCAGCCTAGGCTACACAGTGAGACTCCAGTCTCTCTTAAAAAAAACAAAACAAAAGAAAACAAAACAAAAACAACAACAAAATCAAAGTCTCTAAACTGAGTAATGTGGCTCTGAAATAAATCCTGTTAAGAAAGGCAAAGGGGCTCACGGCTGTAATCCCAGGACTTTGGGAAGGTGGGAGGACTGCTTGAGGTCAGGAGTTTAAGACCAGCCTGGGCAACAAAGCAAAACCTTTTCTCTACAACAAATTAAAAGATTAATCCAGGATCTACAAGGAACTCAAATGAACCAAAGGAGAAAAAATAAACTGCCCTATAAAAAATGGGCAGAAGTCAGGCTCGGTGGCTCAGCCTCTAATCCCAGCGCTTTGGGAGGCCGGGGTGAGTGGATTGCCTGAGCCTGCAGGTTCTAGACCCACCTGGGCAACTTGGTGAGACCTCATCTCTACAATAAATCAAAAATTAACCAGGCGTGGTAGGGCGTGCCTGAAATTCCAGCCACTCGGAAGGCTGAGGTGGATCACTGGAGCCCAGCAGGTTGAGTCTGCGGTGGCCAGGAGCGGCCACTGCACTCCAGTCTGGGTGACAGAGTGAGACTCCAACTCAAAAAAAATATAAAAAATTAAAAAATAAAAAATAAATTAAAAAAATAAAAATGGGCAGAGGACATGAATAGACACTTCTGAAGACATATGTGCAGCCTACAGATATGTGAAAAAGATTCTCTGATGAAAAATAATCATCAGAGAAATAAAAAATCAAAACCACACTGAGATACCACCTAACTCTAGTAAGGATGGCCATCATTAATAAATCGAAGCTGGGCTCAGTGGCTCAGCCTGTAATCCCGCGCTTTGGGAGGCTGAGGTGAATGAATTGCCTGAGCTTGCAGATTTGAGACCCGCCTGGGCAACTTGGCGAGACCTCATCTCTACAATAAATAATAATTAAAAAAAAATCAGCCGGGCATGGTAGCACCTGCCTGTAATTCCAGCTACTTGGAAGGCTGAGGCAGAAGGATCACCAGAGCCCAGTCAGTAGGTCGAGGCTGCAGTGGCCGGGAGCAGCCACTGCACTCTAGTCTGGGCAACAGAGTGAGACTCCAACTCA
>NW_007063703.1:37751-39266 GCF_000164805.1 Carlito syrichta | reverse complement strand
AAAAAAAAAAAAAAAAAAAAAAAAAATCAAAGAACAACAGATGCCTGTGCAGGTGCTGAGATAAGGTGATACTTCTACACTGCTGGTGGGAGTGCAGACAAATTCAACCTCTATGGAAAATAATGTGGTGGTTTCTTTTTTTTCCTTTTTTCACTCTATTGCCCAGGCTGGAGTGGAGTGGCACACTCACAGCCACTGCAGCCTCAACCAGCTGGGCTCAGGCAATCCTTCCTCCTTAGCCTTCCAAGTAGCTGAAACTACAGGCACACACCACAACATCTGGCTAATTTTTTGATTTATTGTGGAGATGAGATCTCATCAAGTTGCCTAGGTTGGTCTCGAACCCGTGGGCTCAGGCAGTCCTCTCACCTCAGCCTCCCCAAGTGCTGGAATTATAGGCATGAGCCACCGCACCCAGCCAGTGTGGTGTTTTCTAAAGGAACTAGAAACTGATCTTCCATATGATCCAGCAACCCCTCTTTTGGGAATATACCCAGAGGAACATAAATCGTTCTACAAAAAAGACACCCACACTCATGTTTATTGCCGCACCATTTGCAATAGCAAAAGCATGGAACCAACCTTGCTACCCATCAAAAGTAGACTGGATAAAGAAAATGTGGTATATAGACACAATGGAATATTATGTAGACATAAAGAAGGGCTGAATCATAGACTTTGCAGAAATTGGATGGAGTTGGAGAGAATCATATTTAGTGATCTATCACAGAAACAGAAAACCAAATACCACATGTTCTCCCTCATAAGTGGAACCCGAACAATAATCACAATAGCATAAGGGAGGGATCAGCAGTTGTGGGACACGGCCAGGGGAGGGCACGTAACAAAGGGTACCAGGTCCTAAACCAGGGCAAGTGAGGACCAGTTGGAGGGCCAGACTTCACGTACCTGTAGATTACTTATCGAATCCTGACTTGTGCCCCACTTTTTTATAATAAAATAAAGTTGAAATAAATAACACACACACTCACACATACACTGTAGTCCCAGCTACTCAAGAGGTGAGGTGAGAGGATTACATGAGACCCAGAAGTTCAAGGCAGCAGTGAGCTATGATTACATCACTGCACTCCAGCTTGGAACAGATCAAGACCCTCTCTGGAAGAAAAAAAAGAAAGGGAAAAGGATGGAATGATTGAGCCCACTGTGTGTGACCAATCTGCTTTCAAAATGTGAGGCCTCATATTCTTGGCTCTGTCTTCTGTCTTATATACATGGTTTAAAGTGGTGAATTTGATGCATATGTTACTCTACTTTGGGATGTTAATCTTTAAGATTATCGGTGTAATGCTATTACACACAAAAACTAATAAATTATAAATCTCCTTACATTATACTATTTACCTAAAAATTGTGTCATTATAAGAAAAACACATTACTATATCTGAATAAAAATTGGTTTCCAAAATGACCACACATAATTTTAACTACCCATTATTTTTATTTTATTTTATTTTATTTTTGAGTTGGAGTCTCACTCTGTCGCCCAGACTG
>NW_007063703.1:5299-36931 GCF_000164805.1 Carlito syrichta | reverse complement strand
AAAAAAAAAAAAAAAATCCTGTTGATAAAATTTCTATACTCCAATCAGTTCTACCTTCCATGAATCAACTTAAAAACTAAGAAGAAACTTAAAAAAAAAAAAAAAAAGACTATTTCTTACAAAGTAGGCTACAAATGAATAAAAAGCTATAGCAAACACAATGTAACTCATCAGGCAGTGCAGATAAAACATACACACATTGTGCACAATAAAAGTCTTTATATATATACTCTGTAATACGTTTTGATGACCCTTCAGAGAGTTTCTCTGGGTCCTGGCAGGTGGTAGGTTGGGGACCGAGTACACTACACTATCCTTAAAGCTCTGAGCAGGCAACAAAGTTTCTCTCTTGCAAAACCAGCTCACCAGGTACAATTACTATATGATGAACAAGCTCTGTAATTAGTGACAATATAGCTTTCAGAAAAGCATATAGAGGATATAATTCAAGGCTAAGACAAACATTTGTGGCAAAGTTGTGCTCCTCACACGAAATAGCCAAGACGTAAGAGAATCACGAAATTTGACACTCCAGGGCGGGGCGGGGGTGGCTGCTGTTTGGTCATCTTCACTCCGGGGAATGACGGAAACTACAGCTTTCCCTGGAGGAGATGAAAGATACTTGATCCAAACCAGAGCAATTTTGACAGAGCCGGGAGAGCTGCTTCAGTTCATTTTAATGTAGTTTGCTGCACAGATATGTTATAAAAGGACGTGAGTTAACTTTGAGAACTTTTAAGCACGGAGCAGGAAGTCGCCACGACCACTGGCACCTAACAAAATCGCAGACTGAGTGCCATAAGAAATAAGGGATGACACTTTGTCAAATGAAGGAAAGTAACTGACTTCGGTTGAACACCTAATACATGCTAGGTGATCTCCCAAACAAGACCCCATTTAAGGATTTCTCAGTGATTAGATGACAGTGCAAGTGGCCTTCTGGCCTTAAAAAATCCCCCAACAACAACAACAACAACAAACAAACATCTCGGTCCCAAGCAAATGAGAAAAATATCCGTTGTGTGGCAAGTGAGTCAAAAAAGAGAGAAAAAAAAAAAAAAGCAAAGAAGGAAAGAGAATACGTAAAGAAAAAAAATCATTTAGATTTTTTCCAACCAACCAAAGGAAGAGTTCTTTTCCCACTGCGCGGTTTACAACTAATCAAAACTCAGAAAACAACTCCTGGACGCAAACAAACTTAGCCGAGAAAAACATGCGCGTCCAGTAACATCCGAAAAACACGTGGCGGGGGCGGGGAATCCGGTCGCAACCGCAGGTGGGACTGTAAGTCCCGTCATCCCCTGCGGCGGCCCAGCCGGGTTGTACAGGGCGAGCCGGCGCACGGCACGCCGGGAGTTGTAGTTTCTGCTCCTGCGCCTCCCCGCGAGTTTGCGACGTTTAGCGACCATCGCGCCTGCGCCAGCGCCGGCTGCGAGGCTGGGGCCGTGGCGGCTGCTGCCGGGTGATGCTAGGCGGCTCCCTGGGCTCCAGGCTGTTGCGGGGTGTAGGTGGGAGTCGCGGGCAGTTCCGGGCGCGCGGCGTCCGCGAAGGTGGCGCAGCCATGGAGGCAGGGGAGAGCATGGCTCAGAGGATGGTTTGGGTGGACCTGGAGGTGAGTGAAGGCGGGGGGGGCTTTGGGGAGGCGAGTGGGGTTTCGCGCGTGGGACCGAGTCGCCGAGCTGTCCCACGAGGGCGGTGGGTGTCGGGGTCTCAGGTGTGGCAGGTGAGCGCGGCCCGGCGGTAGGTGGCGCCGGGCGGGTCCGGTGACAGGAGTCCCGCGGGTGCTGGGGACAGTGCGGGGCTCTGGGGGTTCTTTTCAGAAGGGAGGAGTCATCCCTGTGGCTCCCTACCCCCTCCGCCCAGAGGTGGACTTCCCTGGCACTCTGGGGCCTCAGGGATTAGGGTCACCGGAGTGGGGGTGGGGGCACTGGTCGGCCCTGCTTCCTCTCCCCCCTCCTCCGAAGCCTTAAAGGACCCTAGGTTGTTAGAGTTAGACGGAACTATGGAGATGACTCAGCCTTACCTCTCATTCCATATATGAGGAAATTTGAGGCCCAGGGAGAGGATTCAGCTCATTCAAGGACAGGCTGTTCGTGAGGTCTGAGTTGGGACCAGGACCCAATTCTGATCCCTTCAAGGTTTTCCGCCCTTCTACCAAGGGCTGGCCCCTCCCTTGAGCCTCAGTTTTCGCCTACGTGAAATGAGGATTAAAAACGGTAGTGTCTCCATTAGATTGTGATGAAGATGCGGTGGTATAATTATTACGAAAACTTTGTAAACTATACAGAGATGTGGTGTTGTTCGTTACCTAACTCTTCCAAAACTGGGTGCTGTCAGCACTCAGTTTTACTTGGCATCTGTCCCAGAGTAGAATCGCAGTGCTTGACACATAACAGGTCCTTGGTTAATGTTGAATAAATAAGAATTCGTGTTCAGTACCTTGAGTAGTTGCCCAAGGAGAATTATTGTCTCTTCTATTTCGGCTGTGGGATATAGACTGAATATACTCGAGGGAATTCTTTCTAAATAAACTTGGGTAAAATAGGCCGGAAAGATGGGTTTTGTGTGTGTTATGTATCTGTTTTCATTGCAGATGACAGGATTGGACATTGAGAAGGACCAGATTATTGAGATGGCCTGTCTGATAACGGACTCAGATCTCAACATTTTGGCTGAAGTAGGTGATGCCATGTAATACCACACTGTTTAGAGGGGTTGGGATATTTAAAGATCCTTTTCCCCCAGTCTTTTTATTTAAAAACAAGAAAACTGAGGTCTGTATAGATTAAGGTCCAAAGTAGTGTGCTAGGTCATGGTAGGGTTGTTACTAGAACCAAAGAAATTCATCTTGCAGCCTGGGTAACTTTTCAGTTAGCTATGCCAGAAATGTACAAAAAGATAAACTCTGTCACTTACTGGAAGCTTACTGCATGCTAGGTTTAGTTCTAAGTGCTTTACATGTACTCATTCTTAATCCTCAAAACAACTATAAGACAGGTACTGTTATCGCGCTCATTTTATAGATGAAGAGATTTGGGGATAGAGATGTTGGGTAATTTGCCCAAGGCCACCTGGCTAGCTATTGAGGGAGCTGGTAGTTTAGCTCAGGCAGTCTCAGTTAAGTGCTGCTAACTGGCAGGACAGCCAGCTATTGTCCCATCAGGTTTGGTGACTCATGCCAAAGCTGATGTCTTTATGTCATTAAGACTTGACCCCCATATATACAATCCTGCCTTTCCTACTAGGATGTATGATTCTTCTAGATCTATATTAAGATTTTAGAATTTCTGTTGATGCACACCCATAAAATGTTCTGTGGTTGACAGATTGGGCATGATTAAGGTTGTTACATGCTGCTTTTAATGACATATTTAGCCAAACAAATAAAACACACCTGTTGCATTTCTGCCACTCTTGAAACATATTTAATAAGTATATGACACCACCTGGTTGGTTGGAAGCGAAATCCTCAACCTTACATAATTCTGTTTTTTTTTTTTTTTGAGTTGGGAGTCTCACTCTGTTGCCCAGGCTGGAATACAATGGCATGATCATGACAGTCATGGTTCGTGGCAGCCTTAACCTCCTGGGTTCAGGCGATCCTTTTACCTCAGTATTCTAAGTAGCTGGGACTATAGGTGCACACCACTAATTTTTTTATTTGCCTGGCTAATTTTTTTTTTTTTTTTTTTAGAGAGACAGTGTTTTGCTGTGTGGCCCAGGCTAGTCTCGAACTCCTGGACTCAAGCCTGTTCGGCTTCTCAAAGTGCTGGGATTACAGGCGTGAGCCATCGTGCCTGGCCTGTAATTCTGTTTTATGCTGATAGTAGTATTCAGAGTAATTAAGAAACTTTAGAATAAGAACAAAGTAGGGACGATTGTGGAAAAGAGAGTCTTGTTAAAATTAGTTCCCAAAGGGTAGGATTGATGTGTTACTAGGTAAATTTCATACATCTTGTTATTTTGTTTTGTAGGTAAAAGAGGTGAGAAGGCATTTATAGATTAATTGCTGCATTTGTAGAGTACCAGACTTATCTTCCTGACATATCAGCTGGAGGAGAATCATGAGACTTTGTATTTCTCATCATGACAACTTTTTTTTTTAAACTTTATATAAACAGAGCACTGAGTTTTAGTTTTGGTTGTGTTTTTCAGTTTTTACTGGAGAAAAATAGTGAGGTGTTTTTATTTTACCAGCTTTACTTACCCTTGGCCAAAGAAGAATTTTTCCTTTAGACTGTTGATATAATGTGAAATACTGACAATTTAATGGACCAGTAGGTTGATATGTCCCCTGGAGGGAATTTGGGTATGCATTCACACAGCTGCAGATGAGTGCAGTGTTTGTAAATGGACTAAGTCCAATGAGGATAAAGATGTTAACAAAAAATGCTTAGGGACTGTCTGCTCTGCGGTGAGTGTGTTTTATTCTTGTCTAAGAGTCTGAAGAAAATACTTCATGCTGGTAGAAGTACAAGCACCCTACTCTGAATGTTGTTTTGTAGGTGTGGTCCCTTCATTTGCCAGACTGGGATCTAGAGTAAGTTACATAGTGTTAGATTTATAGTAGTTTGCTTTTTTCCATTGTTGTTAGAATTTTTTTTTTTTTAACCATATGAGGTTCTTAAAAAATAGTTAACAGAGTAAATTTTTTGTTTCTCTGCAGAGATCACCAGCACCAGTTTTTCTTGTTTGTCTAAACATCCTTTCTAATTGTAGGATGTCTGGCATATTTTAGTCAATCTCTAGCCATTTCTTTCAATACTTGTGAACTATTTCTGCCACCTTATTAGAAATGGTATCTTGGATTTATAGAGTACTTTACTTCCAGAGAGTTCAGAGAACTTTCATATCTATAATTTATTTTTTCCTGTTAACAAGCCTGTGATAGAAAGGGGATGATTTATTATTATTGTTATTATTATTATTATTTTTGAGTTGGAGTCTCACTTTGTCACCCAGACTGGAGTGCAGTGGCCGCTCCCGGCCTCTGCAGCCTCTATCTACTGGGCTTAGGTGATCCTTCTTCCTCAGCCTTCCAAGGCTGGAACTACAGGCGCGCGCTACCACACCTGGCTAATTTTTGATTTATTGTAGAGCTGAGGTCTCGCCAAGTTGCCCAGGCAGGTCTCAAACCCATGGACTCAGGCAGTCCACTCACCTCAGCCTCCCAAAGTGCTGGGATTACAGGCTGAGCTACTGAGCTCAGCTTATTATTATTATTATTATTATTATTTTGAGTCAAGTCTCACTCTGTTGTCCAGGCTGGAGTACAGTGGCACGATGATGGATTACTTATTATTATTATTATTATTATTTTGAGTCGAGTCTCACTCTGTTGTCTAGGCTGGAGTGCAGTGGCATGATCATAGATTACTGAAGCCTCAAAGTTCTGGGCTCAGGTGCATCTTCCTTCTCAGACCCCTAAGTAGCTGGGACTACAGGCAGGCACCTCCACTCCCGTCTAAGTTTTCGATTTTTTGTAAAGATGAGGTCTAACTATGTTGCCTAAGTTGGTTTCGAACTCCTGGACTTAAGCAGTCCTCCTGCTGTGGCCTCCCAAAGTGGCATGAGCCACTGCACCAGGTTGGGAGGAGGACACTTTATTACTATTATCACCATCTTACAAAAAGAGGAACTAAGGTGACTTGTCTTAGTGCCACAGATCAGGCTACTGTCACTACTGGGACTGTACCCAAGAGACTCACAATTGAATGTTCTGTGAAATGGAGCTAAGAATTTGAGGGCAATTCTTTTTTTTTCTCCAGATGTCAGCAATTACGTTTTAGAAAATAAAAATCCTATTACAATTAAAACTAAGTAGTATAACTTTATCCAAAGTACTCACTTTGGATAAAGTTATACTACTTAGCGTAACTGCTGTTTTTTGCCTTGTTCTCCTGCTCATCCTACTCCCTAATTTTTTTGTATTTTCTTCATATTTTGTATGTGTATATAAATGTGTGTATTTTAAAAAACAAGTGTAAAGGAAATCATATATATATATATGGTTCTGCAGTTTACTTTTTTCACTTGACAGTATAGGCACTTTTTTTGTTGTTGTTGAGAGTCTTGCTTTGTTGTAGTGTCCTGATCATAGCTCACTGTAACCTTGAACTCCTGGGCTCAGGTGATCCTCCTGCCTTAGTCTCCCAAGAAGCTAGGACTACAGACACATGCCACCACACGTGGCTAATTTTTTGATTTTTAATTTTGTAGAGACGAAATCCCTCTATCTTACCCAGGCTGGACTCAAATTCCTTGCCTCAAGCAGTTCTCCCACTTTGGCCTCCCAGAGCACCGGGATTATTGACATGAGCTACCACACCTGGCCTAGGCACATTTCCAAATGGATTCATAATCGGGTTGGCAGACTTTTTTCAGAAAGGGCCAGATATTAAATAGTTTAGGCTGTGAGTGCAATATACCTCTTGTCATATATTATTCTCTCTGTGTGTGTGTGTGTGTGTGTGTGTGTGTTTGTTTTAAGAATCTCATACAGATGTAAGAATCATTCTTAACTTTCTGGCTATAAAAGAACAGATAAAGCTATAGTTTGTTGACCCTTGATAATCTAGGTCCTCTATTAATAAGGATTTTGGGCCAGGAGCAGTAGCTTATGCTTATAATCCCAGCCTTTGGGAGGCCGAGGTGAGAGGATTGCCTGAGCCCATGGGTTCGAGACCAGCCTGGGCAACTTGGTGAGACCTCATCTCTACAATAAATAAAAAAAATTAGCCAGTGTAGTGGCGTGTGCCATAGTTCCAGCTACTTGGAAGACTGAGGCAGAAGGATTGCCTGAGTGCAGCAGGTTGAGGCTGCAGTCAGTGACTGTGAGTGTGCCACTGCACTCCAGCCTGAGTGACAGAGTGAGACTCCAACTCAAAAAATAAAATAAAAAATAAGCATTTTGATTTTCAGGTGTGTGTTGTATTTTGCCATCATAAACAGTGCTAGAATGAAGGACCACTTTTAGAGTTAGCACAGTATCCCTATCTCTTAACATTCTCTGATATGTATACCATATTTAGTCTTTACAGCAGCTTAAACTTTACCTCTGAAAGCAAGGGTCTTTCTGCTGATGCTTGGTAACTGATAACCTTTCCCGTCCACAGGGTCCTAACTTGATTATAAAACAACCAGACGAGTTGCTGGACAGCATGTCAGATTGGTGTAAGGAACATCATGGGAAGGTAACATTGCCAAATACGTAACAGGATTGCTGCTTTGGGGATCAGTAACAAGCTTGTTGCTCCCACATCCGAATCCTATGCTATTGTTGGATGGTATTTTTAAAAAGGTTAGAGGAAGATTGCTTGGCAAGCCTGGGACACTCCTTGCTTGTTTACTTTTCATCTGTGGGACCTCTCGAGATCATCTTCTCCTGAATGTCCTCTTTTTTTCTCTCCTACATTCAGTCTGTCGCGAACGCATTGTGGATTGTCAAGTATTACTCAAGTCAGTCTTTTGGATAAGGTTAGACATCAACTTTCAGAGAAGGGGGAATGCTGCTCTTCTGTTGATAGTTGTTTCTTCCCAGAGGTTATGTCCTTGGACTTTGAGCACCGTCTTTTTTGACTGTGTGGAAGTGCTATTAACAATCAGGAACGTAACTTATTTGGCCTGGATTCTTTAAGAAAAGAAATCGGTACAAAGATGGCAGTTTCAATTTGAACTTGGGCTCTAAAAATGGTCCATCTGTGGTTATATTTGCCCATGTTAGAAGTGAAGTTTCATTTCTGGATGCCTTTGAAAACTGACTTCATGTGTTTCTGGTGGGGGGCTGGGGATTCTCTCTTGCAGTCTGGTCTTACCAAGGCAGTGAAGGAGAGTACAATTACATTGCAGCAGGCAGAGTATGAATTTCTGTCCTTTGTACGACAGCAGACTCCTCCGGGGCTCTGTCCACTTGCAGGTAAAATGAAATCCTATGTATACCTTGTAGATACTCTTCCATTGTAGTGGCTCAAGAAACTGCAGTTCCTGAAAGGCCAACCAAGACCATCTGTGTCTTCCACTTACCCTGCTTTGGGTTATACATGTTACTTTTGTGTTCAAGTATCTTTGTATCGTTTATAACGTGAATATTGGGAAAAATGCCCTGGAACCTGACAGGAACTCTGGGAAACATAGACTAACTCAATGAAATTTGTCCCCACATTTTTATTATGAGAAAATTTCACATGCACAGAAAAGTTTGATTTAGTAATTCTTAACTTTGTGTCCTATTTGTTTTACCTATTTTTTTGTTGGACATTCAAAAATAAACTGCAGGCGTCATGACACTCCATTACTAAATACTTCAAGTATCTCCTAAGAATAAAGACATTTTCTTATGTAATACAATGTCATTATTGCATTAAAAATAATGACAAATCGTTGACTATCATGTGATCTCTAGACCATATTCAAAGGTCTAATAGTTTTTGAACCAGTCTCATGCCTTTCATTTGGCTATTATGCTACTTTAGTTTCAATCTAAAACTCTCTACCTCCTTTTCCCCCCTGTGACATTAGTTTTTTAGAGAGCCCAGACCAGTTCTGCCAGGATTTTTAAAGGACTCACATTGTCAGAGGGAAGTTAATGTTCTCTGAAGGTGTATTTGCATTTGTGTTTGTAAATTGATGTAGTAACTCATGCTTTCCTTAAACATTTATTTAAAAAGTTTGGCATTAAGTACTAGAGCATATATTGTATAAATGTTTTACCCAGCTAATGTGGCTGGTGTCTGTTTTAAAGTTCTCATTTAAAATTTAGTGTTTTTAATATAAATTGCTGTATGGAAACATGAATATGGATATGATTTGTTAAAAAATTTGGAATGTAAATAAAGGTTTACCTACTTATGTGATTTAGTTAAATTTTTAGTGTTAGTTGTGTGAATTTTGTGACACTGGGAGAAAGTTTGCACATCTGGTATGATCCTAAAAAGTAACAGATTTTGTGCATTATTTTAAGTATGTGGAATGATAATTTTATTCCTTTTGTCCATGAGGGCATTAGCAAATTTATTGTGAGCTAGACTGACTAAATACTTACAAATCTGTACTTGTAAGCTAATCAAATATATTTAAACCTGATATAGAAATGTAGAGGCACTTTTGGAAATTGTTTGAGTTAAACAAAATCATCTCCATTTAAAATACAATTTATACATTTTGCTATCCTATTGTATACTACTAGAAATACAGAGATGCAGTATGCTTCGTGTCTTTCTAGGAAATTCAGTTCATGCAGATAAGAAGTTTCTTGACAAATACATGCCCCAGTTCATGAAACATCTTCATTATAGAATAATTGATGTGAGCACTGTTAAAGAACTGTGCAGGTAAGGGTTATATTTAGGTTCCATTAAATTGCCTCATTTAGCATGTTTTAATTGAGAATTTGTGGAAAGTAATTGAATAGAGCTGTAGAACTCAGGGGGCCAGGTGAGCTTGTATCTTCCTCATCCCATTCTTGCTTGTACAGGACCTTCATTTATCCTGGACTGGTGAGAGTTGGGAGAAACAGTGCCAGTGATCTTCCCTGTAACTCATTAATCAGAAGATTTTTTGCACACTCATTCTGTGCCAGGCATTGGCCTGTCTTCTGGGAGCATATGGAATCTAGTGGGTTGATCTATGTGTGAAAAACACCCTAGAAATATTCTCTACGATAATTCCTGCAGTGGAAATGTCCACATAGACTCTTGAGGGCCCCAGGGAAGCAGCATCTAACTGTGCTGGAACAGAGGAATGGGAAGTCAGGGAAAACGTTAATTAGGAAATAGCTTTTGATTGGGGCTTTGTAGAAGAGCAGACTTTTTCAGGATTTAATTGAGGAGAGAGCATTCCAGAGAGCTGGCAGAGGCATGAGAATGTGAGGAAGCAAGAAGCTAAGGCAAAACTTGTTCCAGGAGTCACGAACCATTCGTTAATGCTGGAGCGCAGAGCACGAGGTTGGCGGAGGTGGGAAGCGAGGCTGGGGCAGGAAGGGCTTGCGTTCCGTGCTGACGGCGTTCAGTGGTGTCGTGTAAGGGATGGGCTTCCTTTGAGAAAGTGGAAGTAAGTGAGTGAGACAGTTCCATCACTCTGACAAGAAAAGGACGAGAAGAGTGACAGGGAGAGAGAAAGGAGCCTCTTGCATCCTCTTGGAGACAAGAATGAGCTGGAGAAATGGCAGAGGGTGACGGTGGGGGGGCCCTGGAGATAAAGGAGCAAGAGGGCCAGTGGGCAGATGCTGAATGCTCCAGTGAGGCAACGAGGATGAGGTGGTACAATGTGACACTGGTGTTTCTAGTGTGGGCAGCGTGGGGGAATGATGGAGCTGTTCAGTGGAAGGGGAAAATAAGAGGAAGCATAGATTTGGCGGATGGGGGAGGGGAGGCGTTGAGAATAAAGGGTGTGGTTTTATATATGTTGAATTCAAAGTGCCAGGGAGATTTTTAGGTGGAGGAGTCCAGTGGATGGCTGGGTATCTATGGTGGAAACTCTAGAGAGGGCTGGGTTGGAGTTGCGGATTCAGGAGTCTTCTCCTTTGATGAGCTTGCTCCAAGAGAATGTCCAGAAGAAAGAGAGGAGAGGGTGGAAGATGGAGTCCTCGGCAAAGAGGTGTCTTACCTTGAGCGTCATGGCTCAAACGCCTTTTTCAGTGTTAATGGATTACTTGAAGGAGGTTATTATTCAGTATATTTGAGACAGCTTCCTTTGAGAGTTCCATTTTTGCCGTGTATAGACGCTGGTATCCAGAAGAGTATGAATTTGCACCAAAGAAGGCTGCTTCTCACAGGTGAGTTTGAGTCCTACTAAGCACTTGCCCCCATATTCCTGACTGCATGAAGTCATGTCCCTTCTCCACTCTTTTTCCTTTAGGAAAAGATGAAGGTTGATTGCATAAAGATAACACTTTTTTGCTATCAAGAATTCTGGTCAGGATTCCAATATTCCATTCCGAGAAGGGTCATACAGTCTTTACTGCAGTTTTAAAACTCTTAGACATCTTGGTTTATAGATATGATGAAACAATCGGTAATCTTTCTAATAATGAGCAGTATTAACTTTCTTCCATAGAGAATATGGAATGGACCTGCAACCATTTGAAATTAGAATACTTTGTGTAAAGTTGTATGATACAGTTGTCCTACTTTGATACTTTTTTAGTTTTTAGATTGTTTCTTTTGTCTATAGCCTTAGGCACAAGTACACAAGGATTTTAAAGTATATCAAGGGTCTTGTACTGGTTCTTTTCATTTTCTTTTGATTTTGTAGTCTTTCAGAAGAAACAAAACTTGATGTGAGATTTAGCAGCTGGTAAGGGTAGTCTTTGAAGGGTGGCATTTGGTTCATCCATTTACTGAGCCTCTACTATGTGCCATACACAGTTCTAGGCAAACAAAGAAAGACTAATCCTTAAGGAGTCTGGGATTCTCACCTTTTTTTAAAAAATTGGTGTATATGGTCTCTAGCACAGTATTACAGGTTTAGAATACCTTATTTGAAACACTTGAAGTTTGGTATGTTGAGGATTCCAGAATTTTTCAGATTTTAGAAAGAAAATAGTACCATCCGTATTGTTTATTATTATGTACTGTTGTTATTACTAACAAGGTTTGAGGAGGCAGTCGATAAGAAAACACATTGGTGTTTCTACACTGAAATGCATGGCTATTCATACCAAATGGCATCACTGGTGACTATCGGGTGGATAAGAAATCGTTTACGTTTATCTAATCAGGCTGCAGTTGTGATAGCAGCCACAGAAATAATTTCTAAAACTCTTGCCTAAAAGTGTGTGCGGGGTGTTCTCTAGAAGAGGCCCTTGGCGTGTCATTCAGAGCTTATTGATTTACTTACACACTATTCTGATAATCTTGGGTACCTGATTTCTCAGAATACAACAGATAAGAAATGGCATGTAGGAGGAGAGGAGAGGCTCTTAGACAGAGGTGGGCTGCCACTGATTATAGCACAGATCACCCAAGAGAGGAGGCCTCTGAATGGTTAGGCACTGTTTGATAATTGGTGTCTATTATGATGACTGAGTCATGAGTTACATTCAAGTAAGTCTGTATATTTCGTTCAGGGGTGTTGTTAAGTATTGGGAAGTGTTCCTTAAACTGAGTTCCATGAGCTGTTAATACATATTCTACAAATGTGGTCAATTAAGTTGTAGAAATGCTTATATAGAGCACCACCTCCTTTTGGAAATTCATAATATGAATTAGTACATTAAGTACTTTGCAAAGAACTTCAGAAAAAAAAGTTGAATCGTGTTTTTCCAGAACCTACTTGAACCTGGAATTTTTTTTTTTTTCCCTCTGTGGAACACATCACCATCTTATAGAACAATTTAGGAAACTTTTTTACATTTTATAATTGTTTCATAAGGTTTTTTTCTTTTTTGAAAGCAGGATTTATTGAGAAGACAGAAATCTCCCACAGTGGGAGGGGACCCAAAGGGATTGCCCATGTTTTTTACACACTTTAAAGAAAATTACTTTATGGAAATTTTCTCCTTTTGGATGATGCCCGATAGTTAGTGGCATTTACAGTAGTACCTGTTGTTCTTAGGTCATTTATAGAAAGTTAAAATGATTTCCCTCTCCTGTTTTTGGACATTTCATTCAGTGTGATATGTTTGCTTGTAGGGCACTTGATGACATTAGTGAAAGCATCAAAGAACTTCAGTTTTACCGAGATAAAATCTTCAAGAAAAAAACAGATGAGAAGAAGAGGAAAATTATAGAAAATGGGGAAAATGAGAAGACCGTGAGTTGATGCCAGCTCCCATGCTCCACTCCGTAGCTCTCTGGAGGCAACAACCTCTGGTGGTTTTGGTTTTGTTTCTCACTGATTGCTTGACACAGCACCTTCTTTCATTTAACTTGCATCTCCAGATGACTCGGGCAGACAGCGTCTGAAATACTATTTTTCTCCTATTATGCTGTTTCCATTATGACACAGCAGCTCTTCTGTGAGTACCAGGTCATGTCCATCCCTTGGTACATATCTGCATTTGCTTTTAGATCATTTCTTTTGTTTAATTAATAAGTGAGTAAATAATAAATAAATAAATAAATAAATAAATAAATAAATAAATACAGATACATAAATAAAGCTAGTTCTATTGAAATGCAAACCTTTTTGTACCATCTGTTTTTTAGTAGTTTAAGCATTGGGAAAAGATGGATTCTTTTTAGGCTCTTATAATGCAATTAGGAATGGATTAATAAGTTTCTTATGTCCGCCAGGAAGTGCACTTCTTTGGTTTTGCTTTGCAAGTCAAGCATAGAATAACTGGAGATAGGTTCAAAGAAGCCGATTTGGGCTCACGGTTACAGTTACGGAACAAACTGGGGTAGACTGCTCTTCACTGCATTCAGGAAGTTCAATTCAGACTGGGATTCTGTAGTAATGACGTACAGAATTATCAAGGTTTATTGATAATTAAGTAATAAGACTTATTTATGTGCAAGGCAATCACTGTACTTGGTTTATAGAATGTGAATAGCTTGCTGCCCTAGACCTAATGGTTAGTAAATAACTGAGAAAGGATTTCAATTTGAATACATTAACTCCTAAGTTTTATGTTACCTGGACCACAGTACTAAGGTGAATCCTCAGCCAGAGGGTGTGGTAGAATCATTTGTAGAATGCATACATCTCATTTCTTTGTGCACCTCTGTCTTATAAATGTCCCTTTAAGATAAGAAATCAAAATTGAGAAAGGCCTACAGGTGAACTGCCTCTCCGTGAAAACGTCTTTGGTCTCTAATTCCATTTCTATTCGATTATAGTCATGAACATAGTAGTGTGATCCTAATTTGTGATACCTACAGATACTGAGATCACTAGACTAGATCACAGCAATCTCATAATATTTTCATTGGAGTAGCACTCTATGGTGTACTAAATTGTGTTTCCTGTTCTACAAGTGTATCAGTGGATAGAGAGATTTTAGAGTAACTTTTTCCAAATGAATGAATTAAAACTCAAATTCACGAGTCTAGTAAGTATGAGTTGATGAAAACATAAGTCTACTGATTTCCTGAACTCTATGCTTTCTGCTTTCTGGAATGACATGGGTTTTAGCTCATGCACCAACTTCAGTGGTTTGGAAGGCAGGACCGGGAAGTAAAGTTACCCTTGAACAGCATGAGTTTCAATCACGTGGGTTCACTTATAGAATTTCTTTCACCTCCATCACCCCTGAGGTAGCAAGACCAACTCTTTCCTCTTCCTCCTCCTCCTTTTCCTCCTTGGCCTACTAAACAGATGAGGATAATGAGTTTTATGCTGATCCACTTCCACTTAATGAATAATAAATATAATTTATCTTCCTCAAGATTTTCTTAATACTTTCTTTTCTCTAGCTTACTTAATTGTAAGAATATACTATATAATGCATATAACATACAAAATATATGTTAATTGGCTATGTTATCATTATCAGTAGCAGACTATTAGTAATTAAGCTTCTGGTCAGTAGCAGGCTGTGAGTAATTAAGTTTTAGGAGAGTAAAAAGTTACATGCAGATTTTTGACTGTACAGGGGCTTGGTGACCCTAACACCCATGTTGTTCAAGGTTCAACTGTAGTTAAAAATAGGCCTCATGGACTGGGCATGTTGGCTCACATCCGGAATTCCAGCACTTTGGGAGGCAGAGACGAGAGGATTGTCTGAGCCCAGGGGTTTGAGACCAGCCTGTGCAATTTGATGAGACCCCATCTGTACAATAAGTTAAAAAAAATGCAAATGTGGCCTGTACCTGTAGTCCCAGCTACTTGGGAGACTGAGATGGAAGATTTGCCCAGCAGGTCGAAGCTGTGGTAGCCATGAGCATGCCACTGTACTCCAGTCTGGGGGAAAGAGTGAGACTCTGATTCAAAAATGAAAAAGAAAAAGAAAAGAAAAAGACTAGGCCTCTGGAGTCAAACTCTGGATTCAAGTCCAAGCTCCTGACATACTGAGTGACTTTGGCAAGTTCATGTCTCTGAGCTTCAGTTTCCATATCTGTAAAATGAGGTTAATAATGAAACTTAAGTCAAAGAATTGCTGTTAGAATTAAATGCTATTCATATAGTTCTGCACTCAGTGCAGTGGGCACCCCATAATAGCTAACTGATATTGATGATGGATTTGACTGAGTTCAGGTACTCTGGAATAGGACATTATGATTGATTAGTTGTGATGGTTGGGAGCACTGTCTTAAATTAGTATTATCTTAATGCCTAGGAGTGACTATATCATGATGAGGACGATTAAAAACTTCACTAACAGTTACAGAATTTTCAAGGTTTATTGATAATTAAGTAATAAGGCTTATTTATGCACAAGGCAGTCACTGTACTTGATTTATAGAATTTATAAATTTATTTATAGCTTGCTGCCCTAGGTGTGACCTTGACTTGATGTAGTATTCCAACTAAAATTTGGCAAGATGATCTTTGCCCTCACTTGGCTCTTGGGAACATTATAAATTCTAATAGAAGAATAGATAGAAAACACTGGGCTTAAGAAAGAGCCTCGTAGGAACTCGATACTGCCAGGAATGCCTCAGAATTTCTCCCATCCAACTGGCTGGTTTAGTCATCAGTTTAACTGAGCCATGCCATTTAGTTTAACAATGTTTGACCGCTAGTGCTTATTTTAAATAATTCTGTCACGTGAACAGGCACCTTACTGATTTGGTCCCCTCTTCTGTGTCTTCCTTATGTAACACTGAACGTGTTGTCCCGAATGGAACTTGTGTTGGATTTTAGTAGAATAACTGGCAGTCTGAGGTAAGCAAAACCAGTCTGATGCAGGGGTATATGAAGACATGATGGTTCAGTGATTGGTTCACTATTAAGTCTGCTTAAAGATAAGGATTTTCCATTTGTAGTGCTGGTATGTAGGATTTCACAGGGGATTCCTGAAGCTATGAAGTAATTCCTGTGAAGTGAACTGCAGTGCAAATTGGTTTAAATGTAACTACAGTTTGAAAAATGATCAGTGCGTTTGCTTAGTAGAGCTTGCCATTCCAGTGCTCTTGGGGGCCTCTCATTTGGTGGTGGTTCTGTCTGTGCAGTCATTATCCTGCAATCTGTTTTCTTTGGATCATCCAGGTGTATTTCTCCCACATTAAACTCATGAGGTGAATGAATCAGTACAGATGCTCTTTGATTTATGATGGGGTTACATCCCAATAAAGCTATTGTCAGTTGAAAATATCATTAAATCCAACATGCATTTCATACATCTACCAAATAGGAGAGCTTAGCCTAGCCTCTCTTAAATGTACTCAGATATGTACATTAACCTATAACTGGGCAAAAATCATCTAACACAAAGCCTATTTTATAATAAAGTATTGAACATGTAACTTGTTGACTACTGTGCGGAAAGGGAAAAAAAGAATGGTTGTATGGACACTCAAAGCATGATTTCTACTGCTTCCACCATCATAGTAAAATAATCATTAAGTCCAACTGTAAGTTGAGAACCATCTGTTTCTTGATGATAGTATTCAGCCAGTATTCTGTAAGTACTCTAGCCATGGTACAGAGTATGTGGGCAAAAAAGACCCTATTTTTTTTTTAAGCAGTTTAGCCATAGGAGATGAGAATGAAATGTGAGACACCTGTGTTTTCTCATTTACAAACAATATATCTCTTTGTTAAGAATCCAGCTGACAAATTTATAGGGAAATTAAAAGTTTCCTTTGGGCTAACTGGTGTTCTTATATGTGTAAGCCTAAAGAAAAAAATAAGAGCTAGTCATCATGTTCAAGTGCAATTTTGTCACATTGATTGCTTTGTGGTCGTGCCTGAGTGTCCCAGGTTCACTCAAATACTCTAACATTTTGAAAAATTAATAAGCAGCAGGGACAGTGGAAAATTGCTTGTTGCTAGGATAAGCCATATGTAGCAAATTGATGAGGGCAAAAGCTATTATATTTCATATCTATTGATGAACACGAAAACTTATATTTTATTTCTGTTGATGACAGTAAAAGCTATTCATATCTATTGATGTACAGTCGACTCTCGGTATCTGTGGGGGATTATTTCCAGGGCCTGCTGTGGATACCAAAACCCATGGACATGTAATTAAATGGTATAGTATTTGCATACAACCTAAGTACATCCTCCTGTATACTTTAAATCATCTCTAGCTTATTTAAAATACCTAATACAATGTAAATGTTATACTGTTTAGAAAATAATGCCAAGGGAAAAAGTCTGTACATATTCAAAATATTTTTGATCTATAGTTTGTTGAGTCTACAGATGTGGAACCCATTGATACAGAGGGCCAACTGTATGCTGTATGTCTCTTGTAAAAATTGAGTTTTAGTTATTTGAACAAAGCCTTTAATTTTATGTGGCTCATGGTAAAACTATAGATAGTCATGATAGTAATATAAATGAAGAATTGATCTCTAGTTGAGCATTTTCTAACGTGTAAAGAAATAGTGTGGCTTCAAAATCCTTTTAAAAAGAAGGAAATGTAAGCCTTCATTCAACTAGAATAATAGGCAAATGCAGTAGCTGACATGTAAAGCTGGATGTATAGGCCCCAAGCCTGAATCTGGTCTTCGGGATAATTCAGTTTAGTTTTGTACCACGGGTATGATAGGATATGGAAAACAAGAGTGTCTCAGTAGGAATAAGCCCTAGAAAATGGAAAGGTAGAGTATGGAACAAGATATGTTCTTTTACAAGTGAGAATATAGCATGAACAGTTGCAGAATCCTTGGGGATCCAGGATAAGATACATACTTTTGGTTACACAACAATATGACTGTACTTAATGCCACTGTACTGTACACTTAAAAATGACAAAAAATGATAAAGTTTATATTATATATATTCTACCAAGCACTTGTGTACACATGCAAAATGTGTGTAATCTTCCACGACCCATTTTCAGAATGATCCTGTCTTAGGACCCACATATGCCAGGGACCAGCTTGAAGGAGTTGAACTCTGGGACCCTTGTTTGTTTATACCTTTAGGAAGAGTGACTTCCTTTTGTCTCCCAATTTAGAATAACAGGAAGTGGACAGTCTAAGATGGTGTTTTCTTTTACGTCAGCATCAAAGTGGAATGAGGAATTGCTGTTTTTGTTTACAGATAAAGGAAACTTAACAAATTAATATTTTTTAGGAGCATCTAGCCGCCTTACCTCCAAATTTAACCACGTGAGAGGGAGAAAGAGACGCTTTTGAATTCTGAGTTAGGATACTCCCCAGGTAATCTAAGTTAGGCTCACGGAGGCTGCCTTGGGACCTAGTTCTATTTTGTTTCTGTGGAAAAACTTCCGTTTTGAATTCTGTTTCACCAGCTTACAATTTATATCGAGCAATAGGATTGATTGTTAAATTAGAGACTGTATATAGTGTCATACTGTCCCTCATCTTGGTGGTACACTCTTTGTCCAAATTTTTCATTTCTCTTGTGTTCCCTCTTACCTTTACCATCCTGCAGGCTCCAAGATAGCTTGTTATAGCTTTCTATCTTATTCTGTTTTTAAAATCTTCTGCAGAGATAAGTTAACATGATAACCCAGTTTTTTTTTTTTTTTTTTTTTTGAGTCTGAGTCTCACTCTGTTGCCCAGGTTGGAGTGCAGAGGCACGCTGCTCACGGACACTGCAGCCTCAACCTGCTAGACTCAGGCGATCCTTTCACCTCAGCCTTCCAAGTAGTTGGAACCACAGACCCGTGCTACCACACTCGGCTAATTTTTTGATTTATTATAGAGACGAAGTCTTGCAAAATTGCCCAGGCTGGTCTTGAACCCCTGGGCTTAGGCAATCCTCTCGTCTCCAACTCCCAAAGTGCTGGGATTATAGGAGTGAGCCACGGTGCCTGGCAGCCCAATCATTTTATGTTTTTAATTAACAACTAACAGAAACAATTTTAGAATTGAAGGGTAGCACAGATGTTAAGGAGACTATGAAGATAGATTGTAACCCTCACTAAACTGGAATTGGAGTAAAGGTTGCTACTCTTCAACTCTTTCTGTTGAAATATAAGCTTCCAGAAATGTGAGGTCAACATTACGTGCCCCAGGGCCAACTCTTCCTCTTCAGACTATTGACGTTGGTTTTACATAGCTTTGGGTTTTATGAATAGTGAATTTTTTACATTATCTGGGTTCAAACATAGGCTTTCTGAGAATGGGAAGAAGGGACAGATAAGAGTTTTAAAATTACTTTAGAGTTTCAGATATTATCTGAAAAAGTTAAAAATAATTGCACTTAAATCCTGAATCTATTTTAAGTTGGAAGAATATGGATACGTGATTCCTGTGTTAATACCAGTTTTTGAGGAAAGCTTGAGGTCCACTTTTATACACTGAGTTACTGAAAGACGCTTGGGAGTGGGGTGTTATAGACCATTGACAAAAACAGTTCTAAAGTTATATATGAGCGAATGGTCCATGCTTTGGAAATTTCTTCTTTGAAAATATATAGCTCAGCCTGGAATAGTGGGTTCACACCTGTAATCCTGGCACTTTGGGAAACCAAGGTGGGAGAATTGCTTGAGACTTGGAGTTCAAGACCAGCCTGGGCAACATAGTGAGACTTTGTCTCTATGAAATAAATAAATAAATATATTAGTTGGGGATAGTGGCAGACGCCTGTAGTCCCAGCTACTTGGGAGGCAGAGGAAGGAGGATCGCTTGAGTCCAGGAGGTTGAGACTGCAGTGAGCCAAGATTGCACCACTGTACTCCAACCTGGGTGATAGAGTGAAACCCTGTCTGAAAAATTTATATACCTATCCCTGTCTTTCTATCATCTATCTATCTATCTATCTATCTATCTATCTATCTAATCTAATCTATCTGTCTAATCTATCATATCTATCTATCTATCTAGTTTAAACTACTTAAATGTGACAGCACATACCCACATTTCTGGAGAACTAAATTAGGTATTATTTGACAGAAAATAACTTATGATTAATAACTCATTGTTTTACTTATTTTAACTCACATTTATTGATGTTTCTAATTTGTGTTGTGTATTGTTCTAAAAAACTGAGGATCTGGCAAGGACTTAGTCTGAAATATCTCTGCCCTCAGAGTTTATGATCTAGTGAGCAAGCTGGACAATACTTAAGAAATAATTGTGATATTTAAAAAAAGATGTGTGGTAAGGACAAACGGTAGTAGGGACTGAGGAGGAGGAAAGGCTACTTTAAGTAGGGTGGTTAGTGCAGGTGCCTTGATTAGGTGACATTTAGTCTAGTCCAGAATGATCGGAAGGAGGCTGCAGAAGGCACAGAGAACAATGACCTTGAGGTAGCAAAGAACTTCTTGTATTCTTGAAACTATCAGAAAGTCAGCTTGGATGGGGCATGATGGCCAAGGAGAAGGGGACAATTTAGGCTCTATGTAATAGAGTCCTAGTAAGTGTTTGCTTCATGAATGAATAAATGAGTGAAGCTTTTTACAACCTTAACTCTGGCAAATCCTTATTGCAGTCTAAAAGTAATAATGAGTCAGTGATAATTATCACTGGGTATGTTGGACCAACTGGTCAACTCAGACTCTAGGGCAGCATCTCATTTGGGTGCCCAAATCTTAGGTCCAGAAGTTTGATTTCGTCCATATGTAAACAGTGGACTAACCCCTTGAAGAGGAACTTATTCCAACCAAACAGACAAGGACAGATACATGATTAAGAATGCTCATCAACTTACCTTTGGAGTAGTCTAGTGACCAAAATACCACATACACAACATTTCTTTTTCCAGCTTTAGGGCACTGGGAAGTTGAATGAGTAATGAAGATCCTACTCAGTAAACGTAGCCTAAGACCAAGGAGATCTTGAGGAATATTCTGTATAGGTCAAGTTGAGGCTTGATGAAATATCCTTGCTTCATGGTGAAGAATACTTTAGTATTACACGTTCTCTCATCATCTTTTTAGGTTGAGACTGGCTTTCTGTGTATTTTTAGGTCACTGGTTTTCCTTTTTTTAGGCTTTCTTTCTCATCTTCTTTTGAGTCTTTTTGCTTTGTATGTGGTTTTTTTTGTTGTGTATTGTATGCTACTTTTTTCTGATGATAAAATAACAGGTGAATATCATAGAAAAGAACTATGCTGTACAGAGACCACCACTGTTAATATTTTGATGCTTGTTCTTTTTTCTGTGCATCTGTATAATGTAGCAGGGTGCTCAGTGAGAGAGAACTTTAAAAGGTAGTTCTCATGTCATAAATGTTTAACATTGACAGCAGATTGTGTCAGAGGTGACAGCAAATCATCTTTGAATAGCCCTTTAATCTGCTTTAGCAAAGTTATCAAAATGCCTCATTAGTTGTACAATTATAATACAAATATCCTTGTGTTTTTTAATAATGTAGATAATCAGAATGCAAATAAGTCAAATGGAGATATTAAGTAATCTGTTTAATAATGTAAATGATTCTTATTGAGGGAAGGTACATCTCAGTAGAGATTTATTTATTTAAAGGATTTTTTTTTGAGATAAGGATTCACTGTTACCCAGGCTGGAGTGCAATGGCATGATCATAGCTCACTGTAACCTTGAACTCCTGGCCTTGGTCTCCAAAGTGCTGGCATGAGCCACTGCACCAGGCCTACACTTTTTTTTTTAAAAAGTAAGAATTTAAGACATATGCAAAAGTTAAGAGACAAAATAATGACCTTGCGTGGCCCTTTACCCAGCTGGAACAGTTCTCTCTTTACTCTTATGTCCTTCCCATCTGTTCTCTTTCCCCACAGATTATTTTATAGCAGTCCTCACTCCTCATATCATTTCTTCTGTAAATTTTTCAATCTGTATCTTAAGTAATTAAGGCTATACAAAAGGAAATAGAAACCAGGATACAGTGATTATACCTAAAAAATTAACAATGATGTCTCAGTATTATCATATAGTAAGTATGCACATTTTCCTGTTCTGAGTTACTCACATATCATTTGCAGTTGTATCTAATGATTCAATCAGAATTAGGTGTCATTTTTACTGTGCTTTCCCTTTTTTTTTTGGTTTTGAATTGGAGTCTCTGTCGCCCAGGCTGGAAGTGCTCACGGCCACCACAGCCTCGACCTGTTGGGCTCAGGTGATCCTTCCTTCTCAGCCTTCCAATTAGCTGGAACTACAGACGTGTGCTACCACACCCGGCTAATTTTTTGATTTATTGTAGAGATGAGGTCTTGCCAAGTTGCCCAGGCTTGTCTCGAACCTGTGGGCTCAGGCAATCCTCTTGCCTCAGTCTCCCAAAGTGCTGGGATTTCAGGCTTCAGACACCACACCTGGCCCTTTTTCATAATCAATTCTTTGAAGCCAGTCACTCAGCACCACCCATATTTAAAGATGGGGAGGGTCGAGCGTGGCCTTCTGCTGGCAAGGGTTGGGGGTATCCAGAGTTATTTCCACATCAGTTTTCTTTTTCCTGGTAGTCTTGTTGGAGATGATAAGGAGTGGAAGATGAAAGAAAGGACTGAGATCTGAGTAGACATTTTGGGAGAATGTAAGGGAAAAGGTGCCTGGAGGAGCTCCCAGGCTGGTGACCCACCTGTAGGAGCTGTGATGCCCAGTGGAAATCTTGACATTTTCTTTTTATGCATTATTCATGACTGTAATGAGATTTATTAAATGCTTGCTGTCCAGCATCAGCATTGGCTAGCAAAGCAAGATTCAGAGAAGTGGAACACACAAAACTCTGGCAATAAACCAGCCAGTGGTTTTCAGAGAGAGCCGTAAAACAGCAGTCATCAGTGCGTGGCCTGACAATTAAGTTCAATTAACTTGCCACTGTGCACTTACATTGGCAGCACTGTACAAACAACTCAGTAAGGTTTCATAACCTTGGTGTATCAGTGTCTCACAGCTGTGTTTGTGTCGACGTGAGGTGGTGTCTTGCTGAGCGGCGTTCATTATTGTTGTTGCATGTTTCTGTGTGCCATCATGAGAATGTCGGAGCTTGAATCAGAGCAACAGACAAACGTTAAATTTCTTGTTAAACTTGGCAAGAGTGGAAGTGAAATCAGGGACAGGTTAGTCCAAGTTTATGAGGATAATGCCATTAAGAAAATGACAGTTTGCAAATGGATTAAACGTTTTTCTGAGGAAAGAGAAAGCATCACTGATGAAGAGAGGTCAGGACAGCCAGTAATGAGCAGAACTGACAAAAACATTGCAAAATTTGTTGAATTGTACATAAAATCAATCAGTGGACTGTGAGAAGCATAGTAGACCAAATAAACATCCATAGAGAAACAGGAAAATCTTAACTGAAAATCTTGGCATGAGAAAGGTGTGTGCAAGCATGGTCCCAAAAGAGCTCTCGTATCATGACAATGTGCCAACTCACATAGCACTGAGACAGGATCTCATTCTGTCATCCAGGTTGGAGTACAGTGGTGTAATCCCAGCTCACTATAGCCTTGACCTCCTGGACTCAAGTGATCCTCCCATTTCAGCCTCCCGAGTAGCTGAGACTACAGGCGTGTGTCACCACACCAGGCTAATTTTTTATTTTATTTTTTGTAGAGATGAGGTTTCACTATGTTGCCCAGGCTGTTCTTAAACTCCCAGACTCAAGCAGTCCTTCTGTCTCAGCCTCTCAAAGTACTGGGATTACAGGTGTGAGCCACCATGCTACGATGTAGTTTTATTATAGTAGAACCTTACTTTTAAAATATTTATTGTAGCTAAAATATGTTTTTGTATATATATTGTTTACTTGCATCTTATTATTATTTTATTGAACTGTTCCTTCCTGAGCCTGTTTATAGTAGTCTTTTAAAAGAGGAAGCTTCTGGTAGTATAAACCCTTTTTCTATACCATTGTTTTTTATCGGGTTCTACCCCTTATTATTTTGGGGAGGTATACTCTTTTGCTTATCTTCAGTTTGGCTTAGTTATTTTTCAACTTTCCCTATTTCCTGATAGATGTATTGGGAGCCACAGATTTCCCTCTAACAAACTTGACTCAATGAGCATACACATAGAATACTGTCTCCAACAATTTCTAAGTAAACCTTGTTTTCAGTCATACCATAGAGAATTACAACAAAATTGGAAGATTGGAATAATTCAGAGAATGTTCCAAGTAGCTGGAACTACAGCAGCGCCACCACACCTGGCTAATTTTTTGATTTATTGTAGAGATGAGATCTCACCATGTTGCCCACGCTAGTCTCGAACCCATGGGCTCAGGCAATCCTCTTACCTCCACCTCCCAAAGTGCTGGATTTGAGCCACTGTGCCTGACCTTAAAGCATATTCTTTTTTTGAGTTGGAGTCTCATTCTGTCACCCAGACTAGAGTGCAGTGGCTGTTCCTGGCCACCGCAGGCTCGACCTGCTGGGCTCTGGCGATCCTTCCGCCTCAGCCTTCCAAGTAGCCAGAATTACAGGCATGCGCTACCACGCCTGGCTGATTTTTTTGATTTATTGTAGAGATGAGGTCTCGCTACCCACATGGGCTCAGGCAATCCACTCACCTCAGCTTCCCAAAGGCGCGGGATTACAGGCTAGCATATTCTTAAGTTAACATTATATAGACATAAAAATGATTGAACAACATTTATATTCAGAAATTCTGCAATATAAAATTGAGTGAAATATTAAGTTTCAAAGCTTAAATGTACTAGATACTCAAAGTCAGAGCAACTTAACTAAGGAATGTACGCTTCAGAAATATATATGTGTGTGTGTGTGTATCAATATAGATATCTATATATAGATATATCAAGAATAATTACAAGATTTAGGAAATATTCTGATGAAGGGAGGTGGGGATGGGATGGAGGAAGATCAACAGTGGTTACAAATGTCAGTTTTCTCGTTTCTATGTTGGGTTCACATTTTTATTATTAAAAAACAAACATGGCCGGGCTTGGGGGCTCAGCCTATAATCCCGTGCTTTGGGAGGTCGAGATGAGTAAATTGCTTGAGCCCACAGGTTCGAGACAAGCCTGGGCAATTTGGCAAGACCTCATCTCTACAATAAATCAAAAAATTAGCTGGGTGTGATAGTGCACGCCTGTAGTTCCAGCTACTTGGAAGGCTGAGGTGGAAGGATCGCCGGACCCCAGCAGGTCGAGGCTGTGGTGGCCAGGAGTGGCCACTGCACTCCAGTCTGGGCAACTGAACGAGACTCCAACTCAAAACTAAAATAATAATTAAAAAATAAAATAAAATAAAAATGGCTTGTAAGAACCAATGATCAGAGTGTTACCAAGCAAGAATTTTGATCTCAGTAAACATTAAAATCTCAAATAACTTAGCATATTGACATACTAAGGGCTAAAAATTGTATGAGCACTTAGTAGATACAGAAAATCATTTGTGAGAAGTCAACATCTATTCATGATTAAAGGAAAAAAATCAAATAAACTAGGAATACAAGACAATTTACCTAAACCTGGCAGAGGGTGTCTACAGACAATGATACTACACATATCAAACATCATTCTTAATGGTGAAAGTTCAAAATATTCCGAGACTGGGAACTTGTCAAGTATGCCTACAACCAATTCTATTGATCATCATACTGGCGCTAGCCCACATAATAAGTCAATAATGAGAAACAAATGATGTCAGGATTGGAAGGCAAGTCATAAAACTGTCACTGTCCATAGATGATTTGATTATCTATATGGACAACCTCAAAGAATATACAAAGTATTTTTTAGAAATAGGTATTTAGCAAGTTAGTTAGAGTCAAAAAACCACTACCTATGGTCCCAAACTGACAGGTTCAATTTACAATTTTTTTTTTTACTTTATAGTGGGTTTGTTGGGGTATTAAATATGTTATTGACTCATGATATTTTTAAATTGTGGTGGGCTTATCGGGACATAACTCCATTGTAATCTGAAGAGCATCTGCATACAAAAATCAGTTACAGCCGGGCTCGGTGGCTCAGCCTGTAATCCCACGCCTTTGGGAGGCTGAGGTGAGTGGATTGCCTGAGCCCGCGGGTTCGAGACCCGCCTGGGCAGCGAGACCTCATCTCTACAATAAATCAAAAAATCAGCTGAGCATGGTAGCGCATGCCTGTAATTCCAGCTACTTGGAAGGCTGAGGCGGAAGGATCACCGGAGTCCAGCAGGTCGAGGCTGCGGTGGCCGTGAGCGGCCACTGCACTCCAGTCTGGGCGACAGAGTGAGACTCCAACTCAAAAAAAAAAAAAAAAAAAAATCAGTTACATATTGATCCAAATGAAAATTTTAAAATGTAACCATTTACAGTAGCCTAGAAAAAATGTGAAATACACAGGAGCACGTTTAACAAAAGCTATACACTCATACACACTTGTGCACACAGCGTAATGGAAATGATTGATAAATTCAGTGGCTTGCAATGAAGTATTTCTTTTCTCTAAGTGTACCAAAAAGAGAGATACAAGTCACAGACTAGGTGTAGATAATTTCAGATCATATAATTGACAAAAACTGATACCCAATATACATATAAATGATTCCTACCAAGAAACAAAAAAGAAGCCTATTAGACAATGAAGAAAACATGAGAACAGATCCTCATAAAAGAGGAAACTTGAATGTTTACTACATAGGAAAAAGTATTCAGCCTTTGTTAATCAGGAAATACAAGTTCAAACTACAGCAAGAAACTGTTACATTCCCACCAGGTTGGCAAATATATACAGTCTGATAATACCTGGGGTTAAGAATGGAAAAGTCTCAAGCACTTACCGGTGAGAATGTAAATTGGTTCAACTGCCTGGGAGACTAATTCGACATTGCTTAGTAAATTTAAACATATGTCTATCCTAAGATCCAGCAATTCTACGTCTAGATGTTTAACCTAGAGAAAATCTTGCACATATGAGTGTGTACAAGAAAAGTGTAAGTATATTCACGGCAACCCTAATATGAAAGTAACTCAAGTATTTATCATCAGTAGGATTCCTAATTAATTGTGGTGTGCTTGTATGATATTGCAGTGAAAGCAACATCTGTAGCTAAATGCAGCAACATGGATGCATTTTACAGACAATTATTGGGCAAAATAAGCAGGATACAACATGATTTCATTTAACTAAAGTTAAAAGAACAGACATAACTAGTGTATTTTTAGGAACGTATGGGTTTTGACAAGTTTGCGAACACATTCTGGGAAGCGTGCTACGTACCTCATTGCTGAATATTACTATGGTCACCTTCAAAGTACTCCCTTAGGGAAGCAATGCACTGATACCAGTGCCTAGTCCACCCATCAAAGCAATTTTGGAACTCTTTATGGAATGGCCATCAGAGCTGTCATTGTATTACCCTTGATGTCCTAGATGTCATCAAAATGTCTTCTCGATATTTCCTTTATCTTTGGATAAAGAAAAAAGTCACTGGGAGCCACATCAGGTGAGTAGGAAGGGTATGTGAGGGTGCACTGTCATGATGCAAGAGCTCTTTTGGGATCATTTTTGCACACATCTTTCTTATGTGGATTTTCAGTTAAGATTTTCCTGTTTCTCTATGGATGTTTATTTGGTCTGCTATGCTTCTCACAGTCAGCTGATGGTTTTTATGCACAATTCAACAAATTTTGCAATGTTTTTTGTCAATTCTGCTCATTACCGGTTGTCCTGACTTCTCTTCAGTGACGCTTTCTCTCTCCTCAGAAAAACGTTTAATCCATTTGTAAGCTGTCATTTTCTTCATGGCACTATCCTCATAAACTTGAACTGACATGTCCTTGATTTCACTTCCACTCTTGTCAAGGTTAACAATAAATTTAATGTTTGTTCGTTGCTTTAATACAAGCTCTGATATTCTCGTGATGGCACCCCAAAACATGCAACATCAATGATGAATGCCACTCAGCAAAACACCACCACACGTGGACATAAACACAGCTGTGAAGCACTATTATACCAAGGTTATGAAACCTTACTGAGTTGTTTATACAGTGCTGCCAACATAAGTGCATAGTGGCAAGTTCACAAACTTTATTGTATGCCTCGTACATATCAGTGAAATGACTTTAGGGTAAGAGAATCGAAGTTAGGATGGTGGTTTACCTTGTGAGAGAGGGAGACTATGAGATTGGAGGAGGGTTACACAGGAAGTTTCTAAAGTTTGACTATTTTCTTCACAGAAAATGTGCTTACCCACATGTTTGCTTTATTATCTTTAATGCTACATATATTTTATTTCCATACATATTTTACAATAAAAATACAATTATGTAGTCCCAGCTACTTGGGATGTTGAGTTGGAAGGATAGCTTGAGCCCTTGAGTTCAAGATCAAGACCAGTCTGGAAAACATAAGAGCACCATGTCTTTAAAAAAAAATTAAATTAAAATGCTTAAATGTGATAATGTATGAAGACCTTAACATCTGTATGAAATATAGAAAATATTAATACGTGTTTATTATTTATTGTTTTATTATTAATATTAATAAAAATAATTCCCTCTAAATATAGTTATAGCAGCATCTCACACATTTTCAAGCACTGCTTTTATTTAGTTGAAGTATTTTTAAAACTTCTCTCATGCTTTTCTTTTTCAAACGAGTATTATTTAGTAGACTATTTTTGTTTTCAGGCATATAGAATTGTTCAATCTCTTTAAAAAAAATAATAGTGCTGCATTAGACTCAGAAAACAGTCTGTATGAAGGTAATTTGTATGACAGCTACTGAATAAATTTATTTGTAGCTTGAAATAAGAAAATGTACCTAGATGAATAAGAAATACCTTTATTGAAATTCCTGCAGTGAAAATAATTTTGGTATTGCAATACTGAAGCTCTCTATTCCATTTTTTCCTTTCTCTATTATAGTCTTGATTTTAATATCTCTATTTTTGATAACCCAAGGCTTCTTAGTACTGTTACCATAATGATATTACAGAATAGACTATGATTTTGTGTTTGTATGTATTGTTTAGTATTAATTTAGACTTCCACCAGCAGTGTAAGAGAGTACTAATTTTCTTGTCCCTTGGTGAGCAGTACTGGATAATACTAAAAAAATAATTTTTAGCAATTTGAAAGTATATATATATATATATATATATATATATTCTATTATATTCCTTTACTTGTAACTAAAGTACATATATATGTGTATATATATATATTTCAGCTTTCATTCTATATGAATTTTTTTGTGCCTTTTACTAATTTTCTATTGTGAAAGCAGTGTTTCTATTAATTTGTAAAGCCTGTTTACATTTAGGATGGCATTATCCTGTGTTGCAATTTCCTTCTCCCCGATTTGGTATTTGTTTTTTAATTTCAACTTACTTTTTACCTTTCTTCTTTTCTTTCTCTTCTTCAGGAGCCAATATTTCCAGGCTTTTCTTCCTATTTCACATAGAGCAGTTTAGTCTTATTTTATTGCAGGGAGAAGATGATCATTTGGCAGTGATGATGTAACCTGGATTGCAGAATTGAGTTGGAGGTTGAAATATGTGAACTCTGATCCTCGCCAGTTGCGTAAGTCAACGGATAGCACGTCTGTTCAGACAGCTTCTAGGTAATAGGTAACTCTGAAATATAATCTTCCTCAGGATATAATGGTGACCCCAGATTTAAGCATGTCAAGAATATATAACCTCCTGACTCCTTGCAAACATTTTATCTCTAGTGACATCAATATACTGCACATACTTTATCAAACAACCCAAGGGAAAACATCTGTCTATAGTGAAAGCATAACATTGACATTTGTCAAAGGTTAGAGCTTCAGAAATTTAACTATTAATAAATCTATATATCTTATTAATAAATTTAACCTATTAATAAAACTATATATATATTGTGATAATAAAAAATTTGCAGGACTTTTTCAAAAACATATTTTAGTTCCTATCAAGGATTTCTAAGCACATTGTTTTTCTACTGAAACCCAATCTGTTTTACATTTTTGATGGAGAAAAGCTGGATTTTTTGGGAGGGGAGGGAGCTGGGGGAAGATTTGTTTGTTTTTATATTGTTTTTTTGGATCGGAGTCTAACTCTGTTGCCCAGGCTTGGAGTGCAGTGGCATGCTCACTGCCACCACAGCCTCAACCTGCTGGGCTTAGGTGATCCTTCCGCCTCAGCCTTGCAAGCAGCTAGAACTACAGGCACGCGCCACCATGCCTGGCCAATTTTATTTATTTATTGTAGAGATGAGGTCTCACCAAGTTACTCAGGCTGGTCTAGAACCCCTGAACTCAGGAAATCCTCTCGCCTCCACCTCCCAAAGTGCTGGGATTACAGACTTGAGCCTCCATACCTGACCGAAGGTTTGTTTTTAAGGAGATCTATTCTAATCCTATGTATGTAAGCTGCACGGGCTTCCCCATATTCCCAAAACTACTTAAAATGATCCCCAAATTGAACAAATCCCAAATGGGTCCTGGAAATAGGGAGAAAGCCCATTCATATGTCTTGATACTAGAGATCATATACTAACTGAAATGCAGGAGGAACCATGTTGAAAGAAGACATTAGAACTGACCTGCAATATTACTTTTGGAAAAACCATCAGACCCCCAGAAAATAAGTAGAAGAAATTATTAGGAGAACCACACTGTTATCCCTTCATTCAGGAGGTGGGCTATGGGACAGAAAGTGAGCTCTTTGTGCTATGGATCAACTGCATCTGAAGCAGTGGGCTGAGAGGCCAATGGTAAGTAAGGCCACAGTCAAGTAAAAGTCTGTGGCAATGGGGCTTCTTACCGATATCTCCGAGCTTTTGTGTGGTCCAGTGGCCAGTGGCCCCACGGAGGAGAAAGAGCCACATAACAATCACCACAGAGCAGTCACTTAGCAGATGCTTATATAGCCTTTGTTATATTTCAGGCATTGTTTTTGTTTTTTGTTTTTGAGTGGAGTCTCCCTCTGTCGCCCAGACTGGAGTGCAGTGGCATGCTCACAGCCACCACAGACTCGACCTGCTGGGTTCAGGTGATCCTCTACCCAGCCTTCCAAGCAGCTGGAACTACAGGTGCGTGCTACCGTGCCTGGCTAATTTTTTGATTTATTGTAGAGACGAGGTCTCACCAAGTTGCCCAGGCTGTTCTCGAACCCGCGGGCTCAGGCAGTCCACTTGCCTCGGCCTCCCAAAATGCTGGGATTACAGGCAAAGCCACTGAGTCCGGCCTCAGGCATTGTTTTAAGTTAGTGGTTTTTAACTGGAGATGATTTTGCCCCTCCCCCCCGAGGACATTTGGAAATGTCTGGAGACATTTTTGGTTGGCACAACTAGGAGGAAGCTGCTACTGGCATCTAGTGAGCTAGAGACCAAGGATTCTGCCAAACATTCTAAAATGTGCAGGCTACACCCCACAACAGAGAATGACCAGTCCCAAAAGAGAAACAGTGTCGAGACTGTGAGCTCCATTCTGAACATTTAACAAATAACAACTCGTTTAATCTTCATGGCAACTCCATGAAAGCTACTCATCTTTAAGTGAGCAAACTGAGGCAGACAAGTAACTTGCCCAATGTCATGTACCTAATAGAGAGGCCAGGTCAGAGAGAAACATGCATGCTATGTAAATGCAAGTGTTACAGACAGGAGCTATTACGTTACTACTTGCGTAAGTAAAATTTAACATAAAATGCTTCAGGGAGAGGATCATTTTTTTTTTTTGAGTTGGATTCTCACTCAGTCGCCCAGACTGGAGTGCAGTGGCCGCTCCCGGCCACCGCAGCCTCGAC
>NW_007063703.1:2263-5144 GCF_000164805.1 Carlito syrichta | reverse complement strand
TCCACTCACCTCAGCCTCCCAAAGGCACGGGATTACAGGCTGAACCACCGAGCCCGACTGGATCATTTTTTTTTTTTTTAATGGAAAAATATAATTCACAATGAAAATATCTTAGTTACAAAGTTTGGGACACTAAATAGTATAACCTTGTAATATATAAAGCAAAAACTGTTAGACACAAAAAATAATTTAAAAGTAATTTTTTTAAAACAGCCTTACTGAAGTATAACTGACTTGCAATCAACTGCACACATTTAAAGTGTAAAATTTCATAACTGTTGATATATGCCTATACCTGTGAAATAATGCCACAGTTGAGATAATGTGCTACCATTCCAAAAGTTTCCTCATGTTAATTTATAATCCCTCTTTCTACCCATTCCCAGTTCTTCATCCAATTCTGTCTACTACTGTTCTGCTTTCTGTCATTAGAGTTGAGTCTGCATCTTCTAGAGTTTTATGTAAACAATTATACAATATGTACTCTGTTTTCTTTCATCCTTTACTCAGGGTATTTATGATTCATCCATGTTGCTGCAATTATCAACAGTTCATTTCTTTTTATTGTATGGATGCACCATGATTTGTTTGCCCATTCACCTTTTGGTGGACGTTTGGGCTATTTCTAGTTTTTGACTATTACAAATAAAGATGCTAGGCTGGGTGCAGTGACTGACGCCTATAATCTCAGCACTTAGGGAGGCCAAGGTGAGAGGATTTCCTGAGCCAATGAGCACTTGGTGAGACCTCATTTCTACAATAAATCAAAAACTTAGCCTGGTATGGTGGCACGTGCCTGTAGTTCCAGCTACTTGGAAGGCTGAGGCGGAAGGACTGCATGAGCCCAGCACGCTGAGGCTGGGGTGGCCGTGAGCATGCCACTGCACTCTAGCCTGGGTGACAGAGTGAGACACCAACTCAAGAAAAAAAAAAAAATGCTGTGAACATTCATAGACAAGTCTGTTACGAACATATGCTTCTGTTTCTCTTGGAAAAATACCTAGGAATGCATTGTCTGGGTCATATGATGAATTTAACATTTCAAGAAATTGCTAAACTGTTTTCTAAAGTTATTGTTCAATGTCACATCCCCACCAACTTTGTGAGAGAGTTCGAGAGTTTCAGTTGCTCCTCATTCTTGTCAACATTTAATATGATTATTCTTTAGAATTTTAGACATTTTAATAGATATATCTCATTGTGGTTTTAATTTGCATTTCCCTAATGCAAATGATGAATATTGTATCATTTCATGCATTAGCAAAGAAGCTGTATATCTTCTTTGGTGAAATGTCTGCCTAGATCTTTTGGCCACTTAAAAACTTGGGCATGTATTAATTCATCAGAGTTATTAGTCCAGAGAAACAGAATCAATAGGGTGTGTGTGTGTGTGTGTGTGTGTGGATACACACACAGAGAGGTACTTATTTTTTTTTTTTTTTGAGTTGGAGTCTCACTCTGTCGCCCAGACTGGAGTGCAGTGGCCGCTCCCGGCCACCGCAGCCTCGACCTGCTGGGCTCCGGCGATCCTTCCGCCTCAGCCTTCCAAGTAGCTGGAATTACAGGCATGCGCTACCACGCCCGGCTGATTTTTTGATTTATTGTAGAGATGAGGTCTCGCTGCCCAGGCGGGTCTCGAACCCGCTGGCTCAGGCAATCCACTCACCTCAGCCTCCCAAAGGCGCGGGATTACAGGCTGAGCCACCAAGCCCGGCTGAGAGGTACTTATTTTAAGGAATTGATCACATTGATGTGGGGGCTGGCAAATCTAAAATCTGTAGGGCAGACCGGCAAGCAGGGGACCAGGCAAGAGGTAATTCCAGCCCAAAGACAGTCTGGAGGCAGAATTCCTTCCTCCTCAGGGAACCTTGCTCTTTTCTCTTGAGACCTTCCCTGACTTAGCAGAGGCCCATCTACAACATGGAGCATCATCTACTTTACTCAAAATCTACTGATTTAAATGTTAATTACATCTAAAAAGTACCTTCACAGCAACATCTAGATTGATGTTTGACCAAAAATGGTGTACCGTGGCCTAGCCAAGTTGACACTTTTAAAATTCACCATCACAAGTTGCTTTCCTACTGAGTTTTGAAAGTTCTTTGTATATTCTGATTTAAGTCCTTTATCAGAGATGTGATTGGCAAATATCTTCTGGCTTGTATTTCCATTCTCTTAATAGTGTTTTTCTAAGAGAATTTCTTAATTTTGATGAAGTCTAATTCATCAATTTATTCTTCAATGGATCGTGCTTTTGGTGTCATATTTAAGAAGTCTTTGCTCAGTCAAGAGCATAAATATTTTATCTTTTGTGTTCTTCTAGAAGTTTTATAGATTTAAATTTTACTCTTACGTATGTAAGCTATTTTGAGTTAATTTTTGTATGTGGTGTGAGATATGAATTGAAGTTCCCTTTTTGCGTATGAATATTCGATTGTTCCAGCACCATTTGTTCCAAAACAGTATATAAGGATATAAATAACAATTAATTATATATTCTCATTTAGAGGCTACAGATTCTTTACACGTTCATTAGAGCATTTGCAAAAATTTCTTTTATAAATCATATATAAGCTCTTGATTTAGGCTATAACCTAGTAAAACTGGAAATTAATAGTAAAGTATGAATGACAATAAGAAGCACAGAAAAACTCCATGTCCTCATCTTGTTTCAACATGGTCAAGAAAGCCCTTTGAATCAGTGCACCAGAGCAGCTGCTACTTATGTGTCTGTCCATTGGTCAGTCTTGAGCCTTGGCTTATCACGCCCAAACATCTTGTTGGTCATTAATGCTAGCCTTTGTAACAATTTTTTTTAATCAATATTTTTTATTATGATATTGTGGGGTACAGTTAAGGGTTAGGTATACAAATATGCTTC
>NW_007063703.1:0-1782 GCF_000164805.1 Carlito syrichta | reverse complement strand
TTTAGGAATCACCATACTGTTTTCCACAGAAATTGCACTAGTTTGCACTCCCACCAACAGTGTAGAAGTGTTCCCTTTTCACCACACCCTCTCCAGCAACTGCTATTTTTTGAGTTATTGATAACTGCCCATTCTGACTGGAGTTAGGTGGTATCTCAGTGTGGTTTTGATTTGCATCTTCCTGATGATTAGTGAGGTTGAACATTTCTTCATGTGTCTGTTGGCTGCTTGGATGTCTTCCTTTGAGAAGTGTCTGTTCATATCTTTTGCCCATTCTATAATGGGGTTTTTTTTTTCTTTTCAGCACGTTTGAGTTCCTTGTAGATCCAAGATGTTAAGCCTTTGTCGGACCCGGAGTTGGCAAATACTTTTTCCCAGTCTGTGGGCGGTCTCCCTGCTCTCTTGATGGTTTCTTTGGCTTTGCAGAAGCTTGTCAGTTTAATGAGGTCCCACTTGTCTATCTTATCTCTTATGGCCTGTGGCTTTCTGGATTTGTTCAGGAATTGGATGCCAGTTCCAATTTCCATGAGGGTATGTCCTTCATTTTCTAAGGTTCTTATGGTTTTAGGTTTTACATTTAGGTCTCTGATCCATTTAGAGTTAATTTTTGTGTATGGGGATAGATAGGGGTCCTGTTTCAATCTTCTGCATGTGGTCAGCCAGTTTTCCCAGCACCATTTACTGAATAGGTTCTCCTCTCCCCAGGGGTAGGTGGTGGAGGCTTTGTCGAAGATGAATTAGTTGAGAAATTGAGATTGAGCTTCTGGAATCTCAATTCTATTCTATATGCCTGTTTGTGTACCAATACCAAGCTGTTTTGATGATTGTAGCTTTATAGTAAAGTTTGAAGTCTGGTAATGTGATACCACCTGCTTTGTTTTTTTTTGCTGAGGATTGTTCTGGGTATTCTTGGTCATTTGTATTTCCATATAAATTCCTGTATTGTTTTTTCTAGCTCTGAGAAGAATGTTGCTGGTAATTTGATGGGTCTTGCATTAAATCTGTAGATTGACTTAGGTAGGATGGACATCTTCACAATGTTGATTCTTCCAATCCATGAGCACGGGATATTTTTCCACTTGTTTGTGTCATCTTTGATTTCTTTGAGCAGTGTTTTGTAGTTTTCATTGTAAAGGTCTTTAACGTCTCTGGTTAGGAAGATGCCAAGGTATTTCATTTTTTTTTGTGGCTATTGTGAATGGAATTGTGCTTTTTATTTGGATTTCTGTTTGTTTATTATTGGTGTAAAGAAATGTGATTGTTTTTTGTACATTTATTTTATATCCTGAGACTTTGCCTAAGTCCTTTATCAGTGTAAGGAGGTTTTTGACAGATTCTCTTGGGTTTTCAAGGTACACGATCATGTCATCTGCAAAGAGAGATAACTTGACTTCCTCTTTTCCTATTTGGATACCTCTGATTGCCTTCTCTTCTCTGATTGCTCTAGCCAGGACTTCCAATACTATATTGAACAGGAGGGTTGAGAGTGGGCATCCTTGTCTTGTTCCAGTTTTCAGGGGAAATGGTTCCAGTTTTTGTCCATTTAGGAGTATGCTGACTGTGAGTTTCTTGTAGATGGCTTTTACTATTTTGAGGTATGTTCCCCGTATGCCTAGATGTTCGAGGGTTTTTATCAAGAAGGGGTGTTGGATTTTAGCAAAAGCTTTTTCTGCATCTAATGATGCAATCATGTGGTTTTTGTTTTGACATCTGTTGATGTATTTAATTACATTTATGGTTTTACAAATGTTGAACTAGCCTTGCATCCTAGGGATGAAGCCC
>NW_007063702.1:0-1432 GCF_000164805.1 Carlito syrichta | reverse complement strand
GCATTTTGCTCTGGAGGCAGACACCGTCTCTTTATTTTAAAGCTATAAACAGACATTATTTGCTACTTAGGGAGGAAAAGTCTGTATCACCAAAGCTCTTCTCTGTAGAAACATTCTTGAAAACATAACAAAAACCAGTGTGTCTTGCTCACAAGATATGTGAAAGCATAAGAGACCAATGAGAAAGAAAATTATCCGCTAGCATTATCTACCTAGTTCCAATTTTTCTCTATAATTTCTAAAGCTGCTTATTGATTTTTCTCCTCTCTATAGATCATATGTGTCTGATTTTTTTGAAACGCAGGTGATTTTTGATTAGATGTTAGATTTTAATTTAATTGTAGGATTTATTTTGAGGAATTTTGGACTTTCTTTGGATATATAATTGAGTTTTCATGTTTCTTAGAAAAAATCTGGCACTCTCTACCTCTTGACTTCTCTACCTCTTGTCCTCCAGAGCAGGCATTACTACAAGTCTAGTATAGCCCAAATACTGATGCTACTGAGGTAATATTCATCTAAATGTTCTTTCTAATATCTATTTGGAGACCTTTCCATTTGCACTGACAAAAACATGAAATATTCCCTGTTCTGTTTGTACGCAGGGAATTCTTTAGACAACTGCTCTCTGATGGTGATTTTCTGGCTTTGAAGAAATTTCTTCTCACATATGAACAGATTAGAACTCAGTCAAAGGCTCATGGGAACTCTGTGAAGGTTTCTGAATCTCAATTTTTCTATAGCTCCTTCTCCTACAGTCTTCTGCTCCACAAATTCTAATTGCCTTCAACTTCCTCTACTCTGATGTATTTTTTTCTTAATCTTACAATAATGTAAGTTAGGCTTGTTTGGTTTTTATTTTTACTCTGTGTGGTGACCTGAAAACTGTAGGCAGGAAGCTGATGTAATTTTAGAGCTCACCTCATTCTTTTTCTTCTCTTTGTGACAGTAGTGATTTGCTATTTGTTTCCAATATGTAGCAACGTTTGTTACATATATTTTGTATGGTGTCCTAGTTGCTTACAGTAGATAGATAAGTCGTGTTTCTTGTTCTAGAGTACTGTCTGAGACTAGAGTAATCAATCAGAAAGGCGGTACCTGTCTCTTTTCTTTCTATCTATTTTTTTTTTAGTTGGAGTCTTGCTCTGTCGCCCAGGCTGGAGTGCAGTGGCTGCTCCCAATCACCACAGCCTGGACCTGCTGGGCTCCGGCGATCCTTCCGACTCAGCCTTCCGAGTAGCTGGAACTACAGGCGCGCGCTAAGATGCCCGGCTGATTTTTTGATTTTATTGTAGAGATGAGGTCTCGCCTGCCCAGGTGGGTTTCGAACCCGCGGGCTCAGGCAATCCACTCACGTCAACCTCCGAAAGGCACGGGAATACAGGCGGACCCACATATCAAACACAATACTAACTATGTAAAGACTATCAAT
>NW_007063701.1:1680-3198 GCF_000164805.1 Carlito syrichta | reverse complement strand
CAGGCTAACTAGTTAGCAAACGGGTTGAGTCAACTGCTTGAGTAGGCTAGCTAACTAGTTAGGTAACCAGTTAAGTCATCTGAATCAGTCAGCTAGCTAACTTGTTAGCTAATGAGTTAAGTCAGCTGTACTAAGTCAGCTAGCTAGCATGTTAGATAACGAGTAAGCTAAGAAAGTAGCCATCTGGTTATGTCAGCTAGCTAGTTAGGCAGCTAATTATTTAAGTCAGCTTGTTAGCTATGTAGGTAGGTAGTTAGCTAACTACTTAAGTCAGTTGGCTAGCTAGGTAGCTAGCAAGTTAGCTAATTATTTAAGTCAGCTGGCTAGCTAAGTAATTTGCTAGTTAAATCAAATAGTTGTGAGCTGACTAATCAGCTGGATAGCTAGGTAGTTAGCCAGTTAAGTCAGATGGCTAGCCAGCTGGCTTTCTAGTTAATTCACCTAGTAAAAAGAGCTGTCAAGTCAACTGGCAACATAGGTAGCTAGCTAGTTAAGTCAGCTAGATAGCTACCTGGCTAGCTAGTGCTGTCAGTGAGTTAAGTCAGCAGACTAGCCAACTGGCTAGCTGGTTAAGTCAGCTAGTTTACTCAGCTGTCTAGCCAGTTAACTAGATAGGTAAACAATCTAGTTGTCAGCTCACTAGCCAACTGATTAGCTAGGTAGCTAAATCAGCTGGCAAACCAGTAGGCCACAAAGGTAGCTAGCTAGTTCAGTCAGCTGGCTATCCAGCTGGCTATCTAGGTATCTAGTCAGTTATGACAGCCTGGTAGCCAGCTGGCAGGCTAGTTATGTCACCTAGTTAAGTTAGCGGGCTTGACAGTTAGCTAGCTAGGTAACCAGATAATTAGGTCAACTGTCTAGCCCACTGGCTAGCTAGTTAAGTCACCTAGTTAAGTCAGCTGACTAACTATTTAGCAAACTAGTTAATTCAGCTGACTAGCAATCAGGCCGGCTATATAAGTCAGTTAGTTAAGTCAGGTGGCTAGCCAGATGACTAGCTAGGCAGCAAGATAGTTAACTCAGTTTGCTAGCTAGCTGGCTAGCTAAATTACTCAGCTAGTTAATTCAGTTGGCTAGCCAGCTAGCTAGCTGGTTCGAAAGCTAGTTAAGTCAGCTGGGTAGCCAGCTGGCTCACTAGTTAAGTCATCTAGCTGAGTCAACTGGCTAGAGAGCTGGCTAGCTGGTTAAGACAACTAGTTAAGTCAGCTGGCTAACAACCTGGCTAGCTAGGTAGCAAGCTAGTTTAGTCAGCTAGCTGGCAAGCGGGATAGTTAGTTAAGTCAGCTAGTTAATTCAGTTGGTCTCCCAGCTAGCTAACTAAGTAGCTAGCTAGTTAAGTCAGAATACTAGAGACCTGGCTAGCTGGTAAAGACAGCTAGTTAATTCAGCTGCCCATCCAGCTGCCTAGATAATTAAGTTAGCTGGCCAGCCACCTGGCAAGATGGTTAAGTCAGCTAATTCAGTCAGTTGGCCAGGCAGCTGGCTAGCTAGGTAGCTAGTTAGTTAAGTCAGCTAGTT
>NW_007063701.1:0-956 GCF_000164805.1 Carlito syrichta | reverse complement strand
CATGAAGCTATCAAGTTAGTCACCTTGTTAAGTACCTAGCTATCCAGCTGTCTAGCTTGGTAGCTAACTAGTTAAGTCTGTTGGGTAGAAAGCTGACTACGTTGTTAAGTCAGCTAGTTAAGTCAGCTAGTTAGGCTGTTGGCTTCCTAGGTAGCCGGGCAATGAATTCAGCTGCCTAGCTTCTGGCAAGCTAGTTAAGTCAGCAAGTTTAGTCAGCTGGCTAACCAGTTGGCTAGCTTGCTAACTCAGGTCGTTAAGTGAGTTGTATAGACAACTTGCTAGCTATTATAAAGCTAGTTACATCAGGTGAGTAGACAACTGGCTCGCTACTTATTTCAGCTAGTTAAGTCAGCTGGATAGCTAGGTAGCTAGCTATTTTATTCAGTTATATATGTCAGCTAGCTAGCTAGTTAAGTCAGCTAGTTAAGTCGGCTAGCTAAATGATAGCTAGCTAGGGAGCTAGCTACTTAAAGCAGCTAGTTAAGTCATCGGACCAGGCAGGTAGCTAGCTAGTTAAGTCTTAGTTAAGTTGCCTAGCTAGTTAATACACCTAGTTAAGTCAGTTCGCTGGCCAGCAGGTTAGCTATGTAGTTAGGTAGTTAAGTCCACTGGCAAACCAGTGGTCTACATATGTAGGTAGGTGGTTAAGTCAGCTAGCTAGCAGTCAGGGTTCTAGTTATGTCAGATAGTTAAGTCTACTGGTTATCCAGCTGTCTTTCTAGGTAGCTAGGTAGTTAAGTCTGCTGGCTAACCAGGTGGTTACTTCGTTAAGTCAGCTAGTTTAGTCAGCTGTCTAACCTGATGGCTAGCTATGTAACTAGGCAATAAGTTGGCTGGCTAAGCAGCTGGCTAGGTAGTTATGCAAGCTTGTTAAGTCAGCCTGCTAACCAGCTTGCCAGCTAGGTAGCTAGCTAGTTATGTCAATTGCATTGCCATCTAACATGATAGTTAAGTCA
>NW_007063700.1:0-856 GCF_000164805.1 Carlito syrichta | reverse complement strand
CAGGTGATTTTTTTTTTTTTTTGAGTTGGAGTCTCACTCTGTTGCCCAGACTAGAGTGCAGTGGCAGATCCCGGCCACCGCAGCCTCAACCTGCTGGGCTCCGGCGATCCTTCCACCTCAGCCTTCCAAGTAGCCGGAATTACAGGCATGGGCTACCACGCCCGGCTGATTTTTTGATTTATTGTAGAGATGAGGTCTCGCCTGCCCAGGCGGGTCTCAAACCCGCGGGCTCAGGCAATCCACTCACCTCAGCATCCTAAAGAAGCGGGATTACAGGCTGAGCCGCCAAGCCCAGCTTCCAGGTGATTTTTGTTCCCCCTCATTCTATTTTGTGTTTAAGCCAGAAAGCAAATACCCCATTTGTATCAAATTATGTATGACAGTGTGGGAGGGGTGGGTCTATACTTCTATAAAAGCCCCAAAATTCAAGCAATTGTGTTTAATCACCAGCACCACTTTCATTCCAAATACAAGGGTGATTTCTGTTTTGAAAGTTAATTTTTCTCAATTTTATTTGCCTAGTAGTGAAGAATTCAGAGAAGATTACCCCAGAAAGTTTTGAAGCACTTGTTTAAAAAGTACATTTCACCGCTATGGTATCAGTTTCTTGAATGTAGAAGAGACAAAAGCAAAACACAAAGCCAAAAAGAAACATCAACAAAAAGAGAAAGCAAAAAAGTGAACAATAAAAATCTGTCTGTGAAACCAACTTTAGTTTCACTGAAAATGAAGAGTTGTGTTTTTTTCTGTTTTCAATTAGCAGTTCATTTTGAATGCAATTAACTTGTGTTGCTGGGATCTCCTCTTTTAGGAGTTGTGCATATAATTTTTACTCATTTCTAGGTAAAGATAATGA
>NW_007063699.1:0-499 GCF_000164805.1 Carlito syrichta | reverse complement strand
GGCCGAGGCGGAAGGGTCGCCCCGAACCCGCCGGGTCGAGGCGGCGGGGGCGTGAGCGTGCCGGCGCCCTCCGGTCCGGGCCGCGGGGTGAAGGAGGGGAAAGAAAAAAGGAGAGGAGCCGGCTGGCCGAGAAGAAACGCGGTTCGGGGGGGCCCTGGCCTCCTGTCGCTGGCGGTATCCGTACGTACGTCAACGTTAGATTCTGGGAAGAACCCGCCAGTCTGGAGACCGGTTTCCTTGGACGCTGGCATTTAGGATCTGTTAAGCTGTTTATCTGTTTGTCTGTCTGTTTGTTTGTTTTTCTTTTCGGGTCGAGGCCGTCGTCCCGCCTCTGCCTCCCAGAGGGCTGGGATGACAGGCTTGAGCCACGGCACCCAGCTTGTACGCTTTCTTCCTCCTCCCCCCCCCCCCTCTTCTTCTTGTTACGAAGAGGTGGGGTACAAGCCACACGTGGATCGCGTGGGCACCCTTCGACGAGGGTCAGGGACGCCCTCCCTGC
>NW_007063698.1:0-679 GCF_000164805.1 Carlito syrichta | reverse complement strand
GAGCACGCGGGTATGAGACCAGCCTGGGCAGCGAGACCTCATCTCTACAATAAATCAAAAAATCAACCAGGTGTGGTAGCGCATGCCTGTAATTCTGGCTGCTTGGAAGGCTGAGGCAGAAGGATCGCCGGAGAGCAGCAGGCGAGGCTGCAGTGGCCGTGAGCAGCCACTGCACTCCAGTCTGGGTGACAGAGTGAGACTCCAACTCAAAAGTAATAATAATAATAATAATAAATAAAAAAGAGCCGGGCTCAGTGGCTCAGCCTGTAATCCTGCGCCTTTGGGAGGCTGAGGTGAGTGGATTGCCTGAGCCCACGGGTTCGAGACCCGCCTGGGCAGCGAGACCTCATCTCTACAATAAATCAAAAAATCAGACGGGCGTGGTATAACACTTTTTTTCAGCTCTGAGAAATGAGAGAGCTGCCCTATGTAAAGTGGTTGATGGATGTGTCTTAGGATATTGACTAAACAGTGCTTTTTCTTCTATTTCTTGATCTACTAGGTGGGAAAACAAAGCTCTAAAAAAAAATCTCAGGGAAGTCATGATTAGAGATGGGTAAGTTAAATACATATAATAAATTAATCAGGATGGTTTTAATCACCAATGCCATTTTTTGTTTGTTTATCTAGCATAACCTAAAAGGGTGCTTTTTTTCAAAGTATGTACTAGAGAATGGAC
>NW_007063697.1:0-5212 GCF_000164805.1 Carlito syrichta | reverse complement strand
AGTTTATTTGCTTTTGCTTTTTTTTTTCTTAGCCATTCAGACCTATTCAAAGCAGCACTCCACTAGCAGGTTCCTCAGCATCTTATGTTCTTTCTAGAGCAGCTGTCACTCAATTTCCTGAAGGTCAGCACTCAATGAGTACTTAATTTGAGGCTTGAATCACTGAGAACTTAGCTTTATGTCCTATATAATATCTTTTTCTTGAATATTAAGTAGGTTTTGATTTAGAACTGAAGGTCATTGTCTGTGTAATCCCTCAGTTCCAGGCAAACCAGAACTACTGGTCATACTCACTGAGTGGCTACCATAATAGTTAAGGTCACATCACAGTATCAGCCTGGCTACACTGCCACTGTCATTCCCACTGATCTAGGAAATGGTCTCTGATTCCATGGCAATGACTGATTCTGGAAATTATGCACCATTACCCTACTTCCAGAATTCTGAACAGTTCCACAGACTATTTTGGTGATTACTTGCAGATTCAATATTGATGTTCAGTTCATCCATTTTGATTTCTTGCCTGCTTTTATTAAAATCCAAATGTCAACATTTTTTCTTGTTTAACTTCTCTTTTCAAGGTTCCAGCTCTTGCTTTTCCATTAGGATTCTCATGGTTCTAGTCAAAGTGAAAAAAATTATTTTATACGGGTAAGTGATCAAGAAAATGGGTGGAGGAGGAGAAACCAAAAGAATACTAGAGTTATAAAAAAATTATGTGAATCAGAAAGCATGATAATATAACAATCCCATAGTAGCTTCATATACAGCAGTAGGAGAAAACAATACTTATATTACACCTAATTAGTGTCCACAAGGAAACTTTTAGAAGACCAGAGTGTGAGTTTCTCAACCCAGGTCACTGATATCTTGGATTCATTTACTTTGATATTATATGATAATTATTTTTAATGGATCTTTTTAAATCGTAAAGGAAAAAATAGAATAAAAATTTATCTCTGATCTTGTTACTTTATTTAGTCCTTTTGTAATATTACATTATATATAAATGTACACTTATTGCTGTTCTACTTGATATTTTGTTCATTTCCAATGTTACAGTATCTCAATGTCCCATTAATCATAGAAACCACTACAAAGAGGTTATAATAAGTAAGAGAAAAGCAAACAAAACAAACTAGTGGAATAATATGGTAGATATACTAGACAACTGTGAACCAAAAAAAATCTTATCATCTGTCAAAATAAATTATAAAGGAAAACATGACTCACAAGACAAAGAGTAGTATACAAAATGTTAAGAGAAATGATTAAACAAGAGGACATATCCATCATAAACCAAAATGCAATTAATAATAACTCTTTACAATGTATCAGAGAAAAAGCAATATACATTATTAGATTTAGTTGATAAGTAGAAAAGTATAAACTGAAACACTGGAAACCTGAAAAATAACATTGATAAGCTCAAATTATCACATATATAATATACAGAATGTTTCTTCATGTGCACATGAATAACTGAAACTGAAGTATGTTTAAGGTGACAAAGGCAACTTCAATTAAAATTTAAAAATTAATTTCATAAAAATTATATAAATAAAGAATATTGCAATAAAATTTGGAATAAGAAATAAAAAATGACTGAAAGTTTTATGTGTAAAATTCCATTACACATTTTCAGTAAGACATGGTTTTAAATTGCTTCAAAAGATAAATTAAAAAAAACATTTAGAAAGGGGAGTGCATTAGATGGATTGCAGTAGTGGGAATCTACCTGTGGAAAGGGGATATATCTCATCAGCAAGGGTAACTGCCTAATTTTTTAAATGCCATTTAGAAAGAAATAAAAATAGTAATCTTACCCCCCATAATTTTTAGACAGATTTAACTGGTATTTTGAGAATTTTAAAAGTTCATTCAATAATGCAAAGAAAATGATACAAATAAGCTAAACATCTTGTCTTGTGGACAAATCACTTCCCAAAAGGAAAGTAAAAATAGAAAACAAAGATAAAATTTAATAACATAGAGATCATAAGTAATTATTAATAAATCAAATTGAAAATTGGTTTCTATAAAATCTATGATATAATCACACCTTTAGTAAAACAGATTTAAAAAATAAAGAAGAAGCCGGGCTCGGTGGCTCAGCCTGTAATCCTGCACCTTTGGGAGGATGAGGTGAGTGGATTTCCTGAGCCCGTGGGCTCGAGACCCTCCTGGGCAGCGAGACTTCATCTCTACAATAAATCAAAAAAGCCGGGCGTGGTAGTGCGCACCTGTAGTTCCAGCTACTTGGAAGGCTGAGGCGGAAGGATCGTCGGAGTCCAGCAGGTCGAGGCTGCGGTGGCCGGGAGTGGCCACTGCACTCCAGTCTTGGCGACAGAGTGAGACTCCAACTCAAAAAATAAAAAAAAAAAGAAGCATAAATAGCATTCAGGTTTTACAAGATCAATAACTCTAAACATAATGGACATTAAAAGATATCATAAACATTAAAACTACTGTACTTTAGAATCTAGTAAAATGACTAAACTCATAAAAATATAAAATATTTGTAAAATAAAACAAATGATTTTAAAAGACTATCAAACTGTTAAATATTTGTCAAAATTATGCAAAGACAAGGGATATTAAAGTGGAGTTCTATTACATTTTAAGGACTACTTCATTTCTGTAAGAAATGAGTTATCACCCACAAAAAATAGAAAACAGCAAAAGCCATTTAGTTCATTTCATGAAAATAATATAATCACGTATTTCTTTTTTTTTCTATTTTAAGTTTTTTATTTTAAAGATGTGAGGTACCATTTAGGGTCAGGTATAAAAATGTTTATTATGCAGGTACCCTTGTTGATGTAGTGTGCTCCCCTCCCCCAGCAGATTTCCACTACTGCCAATTCTGTTCTTTTAGTATTACAATAGTTGTTGAAAGTTCGCTTATGAGTGAAACCATGTGATATTCAGTATTATAAACTAAGTACATGCAAGGTGTTGTAAAGTTCATAATTTTATTTCTCTTTATGACTGTAATATTTCATTGGGTGTATGTACCACATTGTTATCTAGTCCTTTTTTGATGGGCAGCATAGTTAGTTCAATGTTTTTGCTACTGTTAAAAATGCTGCAACAAAAATAAGTGTTCAGGTATCTTTTTCATAAAGTCATATGAGTTGCTCCAGGTATATTTCCAGTAGGGGTACTGTGGGGTCATATGGAAGGTTGATTTTTAGATCTTTTGGTAATCATCACAATGTTTTCCACAGAATTTCTGGTAGTTTACACTCCCACCAACAGTGTATAAGTGTTCCCTTTTACCACATCTTCTCCAGCAACTGTTATTTTTTGAGATATGGTCATCCTGACTGTTGTTAGGTGGTATTTCAATTTAGTTTTAAGTTGCATTTCTTTATAACTAGTGAGGCTAGGCATTCTTTCATTTATCTGTTGACTACTCATACATCTTTTGTGAACTGTCTATTCATATCTTTTGCCCGCTTTGAAATGAGTCTGTTTCTTTCAGCACATTTGAGTTCCTTGTAGATCCTAGATGCTAGGCCTTTGCCAGACATAAGGTTGGCAAATATTTTTTCCCAGTTTGTGTGCTGTCTCCTTACTCTCTTGTTGGTTTCTTTGACTTTGCAGAAGCTTGTCAGTTTAACGAGGTCCCACTTGTCTATCTTATCTCTTATGGCCTGGGCACTTCGGGCTTTGATCAGGAATAGGTTGTCAGTTCCATAAGGGTGTCTCCTGCATTTTCTAAGTTCATATAGTTTGAGGCTTGACATTTATGTCTCTGATCCATTTAGAGTTTATTTTTGTGTATGGGGATAGGTAGGGGTCTTGTTTTAGTCTTCTGCATGTTGTCAGCAAGCTTTCCCAGCACTACTTACTGAATAGGTTCTCATCTCCCTAGTCGTTGGTGGTGGAGGCTTTGTCAAATATGAGTAGGTTGAGAAATTGAGGTTTTGCTTCTGGAATCTCAAATCTGTTCCATTGGTCTATATGCCTGTTCTTGTACCAATACCAGGCTGTTTTGATTATCGTAGCTTTATAATAAAATTTAAAATCTGGGAGTTTGATAGCTCCTGCTTTGTTTTTGTTGTTGTAGTTGTTGTTACTGTTGTTTTGATTTTAAGTGTTCTTTTGGCTATTCGTAATAGTTTATGTTGCCATATGAATTCCTTTATTGTTTCCAGGTCTGAGAAGAATGCTGCTGATAAGTTGATGAGTACTGATTTAAATTTGTAAATTGCCTTAGGTAGAATGGACATCTTAACAATGTTGATTCTTCCAATCCATGTGCATGGAATATCTTTCCATTTGTTTGTGTCATCTTTGATTTCTTTGAGCAGTATTTGTAGTTTCCATGGTAAAGGTCTTTCACATCTCTGGTTAGGATGATGCCAAGGTATTTCTTTTTTCGGTGGCTATTGTGAATGGGATTATGCTTTTCATTTGGGTTTCTGTTGCTTATTTATTGGTGTAAAGAAATACGATTGTCTTTTGCACGTTTATTTTATACCCTGAGACTTTGTCAAAGTCCTTTATCAGTGCAAGTAGGTTTTTGACAGATTCTCTTTGATTTTTCAGTTATAGAATCATGTTGTCTGTAAAGAGGAATAACTTGACTTTCTCTTTTCCTATTTGGATATCCCTAATCTCCTTCTCTTGTCTGATTGCTCTGGCTAGGTCTTCTGAATCTATGTTGAACAAGAGGGGTGAGTGGGCATCCTTGTCTTGTTCCAGTTTTCAGGGGAAGTGTTTCCAATTTCTGTGTGTTCACCAGTATGCTGGCTGTGGGTTTATCATAGATAGCTCTTACTATTTTGAGGCATGTTCCATCTATGCCTAGATGTTTGAGGGTTTGTATTTTATCAAAAGCTTTTTCTGCATTTAATGATATAATCATGTGGCTTTTATTTTTTATGTCTGTTGATGTATTTAATGACATTTATGGTTTGACAAATGTTGAACCAGCCCTGCATCCCTGGGATGAAGCCTACTTAGTCATGGTGGACTATTTTTTTAGGTATGCTGTTGAATCCAGTTTGCTAGGATCTCGTTGAGAATTTCAGCATCTATGTTCATCAAGAATATTGGCCTGTAGCTCTCTTTCTTTGTTGGATCTTTACCTGGCTTGGGTATCAATGTGATGTTAGCTTTGCAAAATGATTTGGGGAGAGTCCATCGTTCTCAATCACCTGGAATACTTTCAATAGGATTGTTATCAGGTCCTCCTTTTATG
>NW_007063696.1:0-389 GCF_000164805.1 Carlito syrichta | reverse complement strand
TGCACCTTTGGGAGGCTGAGGTGAGTGGATTGCCTGAGCCCACGGGTTTGAGACCCGCCTGGGCAGCGAGACCTCATCTCTACAATAAATAAAAAAATCAGCTCGAGCCGGGCTCGGTGGCTCAGCCTGTAATCCCGCGCCTTTGGGAGGCTGAGGTGAGTGGATTGCCTGAGCCCCCGGGTTTGAGACCCGCCTGGGCAGCGAGACTTCATTTTTACAATAAATCAAAAAATCAGCCGGGTGTGGTAGCGCATGCCTGTAATTCCGGTTACTTGGAAGGCTGAGGCGGAAGGATCCCCGGAGCCCACCAGGTCGAGGCTGCGGTGGCCGGAAGCGGCCCCTCCACTCCATTTTGGGGGACAGAGTGAGATTTCCCCTCAAAAAAAAAA
>NW_007063695.1:0-1500 GCF_000164805.1 Carlito syrichta | reverse complement strand
TAGCATAATCTTAAGTTTTTGGTATTAATGGGACATGGAAATTGATCAAGCTGAGAAATTGTGCTGAGTTAATGGCAACTAGATTTTATCTCAATTGTTTAATTACTCAGCTTTAGTAATAACTACCTGGAATGTTACCTAAAAAATAATTGAAAGATCATGTCCAGTTTCTATGAGAAATAAAGTTGTGATCAATTAGCATCATCTGCCTTTCAATTGACAGTGAAATAACATTGGGTTTTGCTGTCTTTTATCATAGTGATGTCTGGAAATATCTTACTGAATACAAATTTACAGTAGAACTTAGCTATATCTAAATAGACTTGCTAAAAGTTGTCTTTGTTTCTTTATTTTTAATCAGGTCATATTTATAAGTCTGCCAACTTGCAGATATAAGTAACTATTTCCAAGCCAAGTTTTCATTTATAAAACGCAGGACCAGAATACTTCTTTAAAGTTACTTACATTTCAACAATGTTATTATTCTATGATTTTAATTATAACTTGATTTAAAAACATTAAATACCTTTTTAGGATACTCAAAACCAATCAATTATTGAATACTGTGTTTAGGTACTATTCTACATACCCAGTGTATAGTGATGAATAAGTAGACAAGATCTTTCTCTTAAGAAATTTGTATTTTATAGTATATGCATAGGGGTTAATGGAGTGACTGGGGGTGCATAAACTACTAAACTTAAAAGTAGGTAACAAATAAACAAGTGTCATATATTGATATAATTATTTGACAGCAGGTGGAAGATGTTGACAATAGGAGTATAGAAAAAAACACAAGGAATATAAAGCCAAGATTAAGAAGACAAATAGTTATAAGTAGACTTTATTCAATGAATTTTTAAAAAGAAAAATACAGCCGGACTCGGTGGCTCAGCCTGTAATCCCGCGCCTTTGGGAGGCTGAGGTGAGTGGATTGCTTGAGCCCGCGGGTTTGAGACCCGCCTGGGCAGCGAGACCTTATCTCTACAATAAATAAAAAATCAGCCGGGCGTGGTAGCGCGTGCCGTAATTCCGGCTACTTGGAAGGCTGAGGCGGAAGGATCGCTGGAGTCTAGCAGGCGAGGCTGCGGTGGCCGGGAGCGGCCACTGCACTCCAGTCTGGGTGACAGAGTGAGACTCCAACTCAAAAAAAAAGAAAAAAAGAAAGAAAAATACAACATTTATGTAGCTGAAAATAGGTGCTCATAGTATATAAATAAAAATTGTCAAAATTTTAAGAAAAAATGGCAAATTATGAATAGTAGATTTTATCTAATTATTGCAATAATTGCTAGACCAAACAGTTTGAACAATGGTGAGAAAATAAATATTTGAAAACATAATTAAGAGCTGAATTTACTTGATATATATAAAAACATGAACCCACCAATTGGATGCTACTAATTTTTCTCCTACTACACAGGAAATATGCCCATTAATGCCAACATAATGGGCTACAAAGCAATATTAAGACATGCAAAGGATTGTAATCATACATAG
>NW_007063694.1:0-773 GCF_000164805.1 Carlito syrichta | reverse complement strand
CAGCCTCGACCTGCTGGGCTCCGGCGATCCTTCCGCCTCAGCCTTCCAAGTAGCTGGAACTACAGGTGCACGCTACCACACCCGGCTAATCTTTTTTAAATTTATTGTAGAGATGAGGTCTCGCCTGCCCAGGTGGGTCTCGAACCCGCGGGCTCAGGCAATCCACTCACCTCAGCCTCCCAAAGGCGAGGGTTTACAGGCTGAGCCACCGAGCCCGGCTGGGGTTCCATTTCTATAAGTACAGTGTATATCCTGATACAAGGAGCTGAGGAGAGCAAAGGAAGCACCCGGCAGACTGGGGATCACGGGAGGGAAGGCATCTCCAGACAAGACTGAGGGTGGCTAAGAGAAAGCAGAGGGAAAGACAGCCAGAACTCAGTCTGCTACACACATGCAAACAGTCAGTTGAGAAGCCTTGATCTGGAACTCAATGCTCTGAGGTCTGTGTTTTCAAAATGACTGCACCCTATGCTCACTCAAATAAGGGAAAAGAGAAATGGTTGTCTCCTTCAAGTCTCCAGAGTAGCATGGCCCACTAAAAAAAATAAAAATAAAAGAAGGGGATTGTGGTAGGCATAGTATTTGCCCTGAAAATGTCCACATCCTAATCCTTGGAACTCTGTAACCTTATATGGAAAGGGGGACTTTGCCGATGAGATTAAGATGAAGGACCCTGAGATGGGAATGGTAGTCTGTTACCCAAGTCGGCCAAACCCAATCACAAGTCCTCAAAACCTTCCCCAGCTGTGGTCACCAAGCAGCTATGACTACAG
>NW_007063693.1:0-726 GCF_000164805.1 Carlito syrichta | reverse complement strand
TTCTTCAAATGGACCACTGAATCTATCCCCTAACTGAATTGCTAATTATTGTCTTCATGACTTTGCTCAAACTACACACACACACATATATATATATATAGTCTCTTTCCTTCCCAGTAATTTGTACTATTTTCTTCAAGACTTAAGACTTAAGTCAAAACATTTCTTCTCAAAAAATTCTAATTCATATCTTTCCAGGTCTATTTGCTTTATTTCTTTGACATTTATCTAGTACTTTATTTATATTATCTTATTTTACATGCTTCACTTTGATCTTATTTTTTCTTAGTTTTTTTAGTATTAAACTATAAACTCTTTAATTCAATTAATTAGGATCTGAGACAGTTTTTTCCTCTTTCCAGTGATAATGCAATGTGAAGTATTTGATAATTGATTATGAACCAACAGAAACATCATAATTGTATATGAATTTAAAAAATAAAACCATAGCATCAGATCTGAATTTTTTAGCCAAATATAATCACCCAAATGAGCTTAATTTTTAATGGAAACTAAGGATGGTACAATACACAAATGTCAATTTTGAGAGATAAAATCATATCTTAATCATAAACATACTGATTAATTTTGAATTTCCGCTATTTTATTTTAGGTCTTTGCTGGCAATTCCAATGTCATCTTCAAGCTGCATGTTCATATATTACCAAAATGTTTCTTATTTCATAGATCTTCCATGTCTTAATCAGCTTCACATTGAATGATTAG
>NW_007063692.1:0-1265 GCF_000164805.1 Carlito syrichta | reverse complement strand
TAATGAGACATAGAGGAGGGGTATATATTCCAACTACACAGGCCAACTCAACCTTTTAGAAGAAAAGCATCCATGAGTCTCACTACTGCTCTTTCTTAGCTCCCAGATTTGTCCCTCAAGGTGAGGGATCATGCCTGTCTTTCTATTGTGTTTGGTTTGTTTCCTCTCCATGGACCTTGAAAGATGCAGGAAACAGTCAGAAGGGTGTCTCCCGAGATGGCGCTAAACACTATATGGAACCAAAAAAGGACAACAAAGGCCATAAGCTCCTGCTTTTACCCGTGCATGTGAAACTTAAACCTATACACAAATATTATCTCCCTATAGGAATACTACCTCATAGCCCCCTCCAATAAAGACCCTAATACAGCACTGCCCACCCCCTCCCTAACCGATAAATACAGACTTCTCTCGCTGTCACCCTCTCACTCTCCCTCCCTTACCAGGCGGTTACAGACCCTCTTCCCTCTTTCTGTAGCCGCTGCTCTAATAAATCTCTTGGCCTCAAAGTGTGTTGAGTCTCGCTGCGCACCACTGCCTTTCAGACCTGGTAGCATATCCTGCTCAGTGTGTGCTGAATAGATGTGCATGGGTGGGGCATTGTGTACAAACCCAACCCCAGTCAGTGTCTTCCAGCAGTGATTTTAATGGAAGAGCTAAGCGTGGGCCATGCTGTTGTTCTTAGGCCTGGGGCTCAGGGCTACTGCAAGGAGACCAGCAGCTCCTGCTGTGCAAAACACTCTGCCCTGCCTCAAAGAGGAAGGCACATGGGGTGGAGAAGAAGAACAACCATCTCAGGTCTCTTCGTGGTTCGGTCAATTTCATGGAATAGTCCTTGCCAAAAATGTCAAAAGTTGCTGGCAGAGGACTCAGGCATCTATCAAAACCAGCCAGCCCAGGCTGAGGCTCTCTCTCAGAACACAAATACTCCCTGGCAAGTCAAGAAAGAAAGAGATGCATCTGAAATCAGAACACCATGGGGAGGAAGGACAGAGGAGGCCATAGACAGGCAGGTGAAAAAAGCAAGAGAAGAAATATTCTAGAATGGAAGACAAAGCCCTCCAAGAGCCCCAAGAGGTGTGTCCATTGAGTGTGGGTGTGGTTGTACACATTCCAATTTTAGCAAGGAGTAACAACAGATTTGCTCATCTCCCCACCTGAAAATCCTCCTGTGTCTCCCCAGAAGGCAAGAATGACTCAAACCAGACAATCACACCTCAACAAAACAGACAAAGGTGAAATGCAAGCCAGGCTTGGGAAAGCTG
>NW_007063691.1:0-708 GCF_000164805.1 Carlito syrichta | reverse complement strand
TGATACACTTGGACTGAGCTTTCCAGTGCCTCCCCAGCACAAGACAGATCCCAAACCCCAGGATTCAGGCTTATGCAGTGGACTTGGTCTAATTACTCATGTATTTTACTCGCTAAATAAGGCTGCTTGCTTTTTCTAAAGAGCTGTCCCTCTTTAGAGTAACATTTAAATTTACATTAGGATTATTAGTTCTGTAGGAAAATTTAAAGTTGAACTAAAATTCTATTCTGGACAACCAGCTATCAGCAGGCTTGACAGGCTTTTCACCTCTACTTATAGGTCCTCTCACTATTTTGCTACATAGACGAGTGTGCTTGTTTAGCTGTCCATAAGTAGTTTGTCTGAATTCAGGTATTTTAGCTAATATTCTCTTTGTAAAATTGTTCTGGTTAATTCATTTTGCAAAAGGTAAAAGTTGTCATCTTTGCTTTTTTGTACTTTGAATTGTCTTTCATCTTTCCCTTGAGGTATTTCACCTATAGTGCCTAAATACATTTCTATCTCCTATAATTTCAATTTTGTATAAATGTTTTGTTTAGGAAGTAGTTATAAGTTAACAGGATGTGGGTTGGGCTTGCTTTAGCTCAAAGCAGTTAGGTTATATGAAATCTTCTGGGTATAAACCAGATGCTTCAAAATTAAACTGCACTGAAAAAGCTTTTGATAAAATCCAGCACCCCTTCTTGATAAAAACCCTTGAACATCTAG
>NW_007063690.1:0-593 GCF_000164805.1 Carlito syrichta | reverse complement strand
TCCAAAATAAAAGCCCAAATGCTGGACATAGAAGACACAAAGATAATACAAAAAATCAATGAAACAAAAAGCTGGTTCTTCGAAAGGGTAAACAAGATTGATGGTCCCCTAGCTAGACTGACCAAGAAAAAACGAGAAAAAAACCAAATAAGCATAATCAGAAACACAAAAGATGAAGTCACATCTGACCCTGAAGAAATACAAAAGATCATTAGAGACTACTACGTACACTTGTATGGAAACAAACTTGAAAACCAGAAGGAAATGGAAGACTTTCTGACATCACACAACCTACCTAGGTTGGAACAAGAAGAAATTGAGACCCTAAATAAACCAATAACAATCAAGGAAATCGACCACGTAATAAGAAAACTTCCTACAAAAAAAAGCCCTGGTCCAGATGGCTTTCCAGCAGAATTCTACAAGACATTTAAGGAGGAGCTGATACCAATCCTACTGAAGGTATTCCAGGCGATTGAAAAAGATGGAACTCTCCCCAAATCATTTTACGAAGCCAACATCACATTGATACCCAAGCCAGGTAAAGATCCAACAAAGAAAGAGAACTACAGGCCAATATCTCTGATGAACAT
>NW_007063689.1:0-827 GCF_000164805.1 Carlito syrichta | reverse complement strand
GGTAAACGATTGCCAGACCCCACAACTTGGCTAAAATCCTGCTAGCCACTGCCGCCAGTGACCCCCGAGAAAAACAGAGGCACCTCAAGCAACTGACCGGGAGGCCAGATAGGAAAAGTGGTTTCCAGAAGGGACATCCCAGACTAGGTAGAAACCAGTGTGCTTACTGCAAAAAGGAAGGGCACTGGGCAAAAGAATGTCCAGAAAGATTTCCAGAGCCTACCTTAAATGAGCCAAAAGTCCTAACTCTAGAAAATTAGGGAGGTCAGGGTTCAGATCCCCTCCCCGAGGCTAGGGTAACACTGAAGGTGGAGGGGAAACCCATGCAATTCCACGTGGACACGGGCGCACAGCATTCTGTCCTGTTAACGCCACATGGAAAAGTAGCAAATAAAGTCTCGTGGGTGCAAGGGGTCATGGGCACCAAGCCATATCCATGGACTACCCAAAGAATGGTGGATCTTGGTGTAGGCCAGGTGTCGCATTCCTTCATAGTTATTCCGGATTGCCCATACCCCCTGTTAGGCCGGGACTTACTTACCAAGGTGGGCGCTCAAATCCACTTCCACTAGAAAGGCACTGAAGTCTTAAACAAAGATGGATACCCTATCCAGGTGCTTACAGTCAACTTAGAGGAGGAGTATCGCCTCCACCAGGACCCACCGCCACCAGTAGAAGATATAAACCAATGGTTGCAGGACTTTCCCCAGGTGTGGGCAGAGACGGGGGGAGCGGGACTAGCCAAACACTGGCCGGCAGTGTTCATTGAGCTCAAAGCAGGAACCGATCCAGTCAGGGTCCAACAGTACCCAATGCCCCCAGCCGCA
>NW_007063688.1:0-1126 GCF_000164805.1 Carlito syrichta | reverse complement strand
TACAATAAACTAAAAAATTTAGCCAGGTGTCATGGCGTATGCCTATAGTTCCAGCTACTTGGAAAGGTTGAGGCGGAAGGATCACCTGAGTACAGAAGGTGGAGTTTATGGTGACTGTGAACATGTCACTGTACTTCAGCATGGGTGACAAAGTGAGACTCGGACTTAAAAAAAAAGAAAGAACTCTCAGGTACAGTACCTCATTTAATCCTCACAACAACTGGATGAGATGCCAGGCAAGCATCTCTTATTGCTGTTTTATATATTACAAAAATGAGGCCTGAAAAATTTAAGGGACTTTCATGTAATGCCCAAGACTGATTCAACAGAGCATGAACAAGAACCCCAAACACACTGTCCCCCAGACATCCCAAAGTCCACAACCTAAAATATTTATCATAAGCTACTACAGTGTTGCTAATCCACAGCTTACATTCTTCTCCAAGATAAGAAATCCAGACATGTTATGGCCCCATCTCTTTCTTTAATTTCCAACCGAGGAAATTACTTCTGCACTTAAAAATTACTCTGCCCCAGTCAGTCTCTTTGGTCCAATATTCCCTCCATCTCTTGGGCTCACTCTTTGTTCATATCCTCTGTAGTGTCCAGCAGTTGCCAACAGACACAGGCAGTTAAAATGCAGAGACAAGAAGGACCAGAAACTGTGGCTAGGGGAAAACTCAACTGGGGGTCTGAGGACTGTGGACAGTCAAACTGCAGACTCAGCATCTTCTCCTGGGGTGTGATTATTCTCAGCCATGACCCAGACTACACTTGTGACTTTTTCACAAAAAGATGGACCTCCTCAGTACTCGACTGCCTATATATGTCCTTCATATTTTGTGTGACACAGAAAGTTATACTCTGAGCCAGGTACCTGTTGTCCCAGCTACTTGAGAGACTGAAACAGGAGTAATATTTGAGACCAGGAGTTCAGGGACATAGGGTGCAATGATTGGGCCTGTGAGTGACCACTGCACTCTAGCCTGGGCCCCATAATAAGATCCTGTCTCTATAAAACAACAAAAATAAATTAAAACAATTATTTTTTTTTGTCGGGGTCTCACTCTGATCCCCAGGCTGGAGTGCAGTGGCATAATCATGGCTCACTGTAGTCTCAACCTCG
>NW_007063687.1:0-484 GCF_000164805.1 Carlito syrichta | reverse complement strand
TCATCATGAAAACATATAGCACCCATACCACGCAGCTCCCAAAACACCAACCAGGGGACCAGAGTCCACGTCCTTGCAGTGAAGAGGCCATTGTCCTGAGACGATGTGACAACAGTTTGTCCAGGTCACACACTCAGCAATCGAGATCCATTGGTTCGAATGCAGCTGCTGCCAGGTCACAGATATCGGACATCTCAACTCAAGTACAGGAAGGGATTTTGGAGAGAAAAGAATGAATTATCTTGGGAGCCGGCCACGGAGGCCCACTGAGCATGAGGGATCAGGGAGGGCCGTGGACCCCGAGACCACTAGGATGTGTTCGGGAGCCGTTGACCCCATTTTCCTCCTCCTTTTACCATGCAGCACAAATAACCTAAAGGAACTCTGCTGACCTGAGCTGAAGGCTCTGTGACAAATTTCATTGTCTCCATTTTCTACTATTGTGGTTTTGGCCTTAGTACATTTACAGTTTATATTTGGGTTG
>NW_007063686.1:0-762 GCF_000164805.1 Carlito syrichta | reverse complement strand
TTTTTGTGAAGCCAGAGCCGTGATCTAATCATGGGCCAGAGTGAATCTAGGGAATGTAAAATATTCATCACTATTTTAATGAATACTTCCGTCTAAACATGGAGCTAAAGCTTCTTCTAATCTAGCTCGTTTTCTACATTTTGTGCAGTAATAATGTTAATTAAACATGCTTTATATCCACAGCATGATTATGATAATTTTACTTCCAAAAAGGCTGCTAATGATGACGATGATGTAGAAACTTTTATCTTCGCTGCAGACTTGGCTCCCCCGGTTATAATCACAATGTAAATTATCTACACAGGATGAAGTTGAACCCGAGGCAGGAGCTGATAGCTTTCATATCAGTGCTCTTTTGGCCAACACTGCGCCTTCCCTCCCACAGGCTGCTCCTTTCAATGCTGAAGTCCTAAAGTCAAAAAATTTGCCTAATAATGCTGGTAATGACCATATGGCTCCTGTCTTTCCTCGTTATGCAGGCAGTACAAGTTGAAGCAGAAAAAGAAGGAGATTTTAGTTTCACAGCTTCCTTCCCAATTTTATCCCGATGCTGATGGAGTGGATCAAGTTCACTGGGAAACATTGCCGTATAAATTGGTAAGATAGTTATGGGAGGCAAGCTCAAAGTATGGTCCTCTTGCACCTTATATAGTTACTACTTTAAATCAATTTGCCTCTCGATGGATGACTCTCACAGATTGGCAGCAATTAACCCAAAGCTGTTTGTCCGGAGGTGCTAATTTGCTGTTGAAAACTGAGAAT
>NW_007063685.1:0-674 GCF_000164805.1 Carlito syrichta | reverse complement strand
GATGACGCGATCCTTCCTCAGAATCCTCCCCGCGAGCTCCGAGGCGCAACGCGGTTCCGCCTCCCGGGCCGCGGCCTCCCACGGAGTGCTTCGGACTCCCGCGCTGCGGGAGCCCAGAGTGTGGCTCGCGGCGACTGGGACGACCGCGGAGCTGGGCCCCCCGCTGGCCGCGGAGCTGGGCCCCCCGCTGGCGGCGGAGCCGGGCCCCCCGCAGGCGGCGGAGCTGGGGCCCCCCTACCACGTCGAGGGAACGTGAGTCAGGCCGCTCTTGGACATGGACCCTTAACCGTGAGTTCACAGACTCTTCTTTTCTTGTATTTTCTAACCTGTGTTGTGGCTTTTGCTGGAAGTGCAACTGCTGGATTATGCATGAGAGTATCCCGTTTTCTGAGAAGTGTGTGTGGAAGGACTGCCCTAATCCCACGGAATGTATGTGGCCATAAATGTGTCCACTGATTCCTCAGTGTTCGTTCTGTTCCATGGATCAATCGTTAGGGTTTTATACCATTGCCTCTGTGTTTGGTTTACTGGACTTTGGTGAAAGCAGAAAGTGTGAAACCCTACACTTTGCCCATTTTGAAGAGAGTTTGGGCTATTGCCGGTCTCATGCAATTCTTCTGAAAGACTAGACATTTGGGTTTTGGTCGAGATTTCTTTGTGTTTTTAATGCGTTG
>NW_007063684.1:0-745 GCF_000164805.1 Carlito syrichta | reverse complement strand
GCTTTCTGTACTTCAGAGACTTAAAGGTAGACATTAAGCAAGAAGGCTGGTAATTATTAAAAGCAGAAAAACAAATAGGGAGGGAGTTGGAATGTCCTTTATAAGAAAAATTATGATTAGTAATATGTTTGACTTGAGCACGAAATAAAGCAGGCTCTCCCCTTTTCCTGTAAGAAGACTTCATTTTATCAGAGGTTTTATACTTTCTTCTGGATCTCAATGTCTAGTCATAGCTGAATAGCCTGAAGGGTCCAAATTTAAATGATTAATAACAAATAAAGTGTGATTCAAGATGTGGTGAGGAGAGTTATACTTGAACTCACCCTCTTATAACTTAATTGATTTTTTAAAGTTTGGTGAACTATTTCAACTATGGCTTGACCTTGTGGATTGTAGGGAATTTCTGTGGAATGAGAAATATTAAATTAGGAGTAAAATTGCTGGAAAGATTTAGATGTATATGCAGGACCGTTGTTGATTTTCAGTTGCTCTGGCATACCTAGCTGTGAAAAGCAAAAGAATAAATATTGTACCACGTCCTTGTAGGCTTCTTCCAGTTTTTGCGGAAGCTAAAATAACATGAGAAAATGTATCTACAGTCACATGCAAATAAGACAATTTTCCAAAGCTGTTAGGTCTCAGTCCTCCAGAGTTGACTCCTCCTGGAGCTGGAACAAATTTTTTTTTTTTTTTTTAATTCTCAGAGAGTAAACTGAATGTAAATTGTTTATAATTCTCTGGGCTT
>NW_007063683.1:0-764 GCF_000164805.1 Carlito syrichta | reverse complement strand
GCTCAGTCAAGAATTCTCTAGAGCTGTGTGACCCAATACCCCAGCCACTGGCTTAGGCCCTATGTAAATTGACATTAAGTAAAATGATATAAAATTGCCATTTGTGCTTCTCGGTCACACCAGCCACGTTTAAGTGCTGAGTGGGAACATGTGAGTATTTGGGTATGCTGCTGGACTACAGATCTAGGAGCATCCTCACTCCCAGGTGCTTGGTTGGGACCTCAGCCGGGGCCACCTTCAGGTGGTCTTTCCATGTGGCTTGTGCTTCCTCAAAACATGAGGGCCTTAGACTTCTCACACATGGCTCGGGATTTCAAATCTGAATTTCCCAAAAGAACCCGGTGGAGCCATCCATCTGTATGACCCAGCTATGGAAGCGACAGAGCATTGTTTCAGTTATATTCAGCTGGTGAATAAGTCACTAGGTGAGTCCAGCACCAAGGAGAGGAGATGCAGAGTCCGTATTTCAATGAAGGTCATGTCAAAGGATTGCAGACCTGTCGTGAAGCTTCTGCAAGTAGGGAGCAAAATGAGCCAGGCCCCTCCTGTAAATGTTCACTCTATGTCGGAGAAAAAAGTGGGGGTTAAGCCGGACTCGGTGGCTCAACCTGTAATCCCGGCACTTTGGGAGGCTGAGGTGAGAGGATTACCTGAGTCCGCGGGTTCAAGACCCTCCTGGGCAACTTGGCGAGACCTCATCTCTACAATAAGTCAAAAAATTAGCCGGCATGGCAGCGCGCGACTGTAATTCCAGCTACTGGAAG
>NW_007063682.1:0-1732 GCF_000164805.1 Carlito syrichta | reverse complement strand
CCAAACACAATAGAAAGAAAGGCATGATCCCTCACCTCGAGGGACAAATCTGGGTGCTAAGAAAGAGCAGTAGTGAGATTCATGGATGCTTTTCTTCTAGAAGGTTGAGTTGGCCTGTAAAGCTGGAATATATATACCCCTCCTTTATGTCTCATTAGAGCCAGGCCCTATTGCCAGTTGTGCCTCCTGTTTTCCTCCTCTGGGAATTTGAACATAATGTCTTCCTCTTCAGTGTATGTGGGTAATTTGAATGATTAACCTAATCTGCAGGAAGGCTGTACATGGAATAAAGTTAAGCACATTTGTACTGAACAACCAGATCTGTCAGTCCACCTAAAGGTGTTTTGGTGGATTCATACCCTTAACAGAAGCTGAAGGCTCAGGAATAATCATTGGCTTTTATTACTATCTCAAATGAATGTCTATTTTTTGCATTTGGCAGGGGCCTCTGAGAGTTTTTGTTAGAGATAATATGTATGGAGTGTGTTGTGTTTTTTGTTTGTTTGTTTGTTTTTGTTATTTATTTATTTATTTATTTATTTGAGTTGGAGTCTCACTCTGTTGCCCAGACTGGAGTGCAGTGGCTGCTCCTGGCCACCGCAGCCTCAACCTGCTGAGCTCCAGCAATCCTTCCACCTCAGCCTTCAGAATAGCTGCAATTACAGGCGCGCGCTACCACACCCGGCTGATTTTTGATTTATTGTAGAGATGAGGTCTCGCCAAGTTCCCCAGGTGGGTTTTGAACCCACGGGCTCAGGCAATCCACTCACCTCAGCCTCCCAAGGCACAGGATTACAGGCTGAGCCACCAAGCCCGGCTTGGAATGTGTTTTGAAACTCAATACAAAACACTTCCAGGGCTTTGTTTTCCTGGTGGTGGTGGAGGTAGCCCCCCTGGAAAATGGGTCAGGTGGAACTTTGTTGGGTTAGCCAGTCACTCTGCTCTGTAGAGAGTGTTGGAGCTCTGCTGTCCTAGAGTCAGAAAAGGAAGGCTGAGTGCTCCTATGCTGGGGTATGGGGCAGTTCCCAGCCTCTCCTTCTAGCTTTCCCCTTACTCCCTGCCCAAAGAAAGCCTTCATTGTGGGTTAGACCTAGGGGAAGGTGTTATTGAGTCAGACACAGGGCAGCTGCATTGACCACATGGAGGGGCAGTGGCAGAACAACTTGCTGACTGGATACTGAGGTTGGTTGTCTGTCACCCAGGCTTTCCCACTCATGTTAGATGGAGATGACAGGACTCATTGTGTGCTAGAGTAAGTAGAGCTAGAACTTACATGGTTAAAATAAATAGAACAAAAACATTATACAATGCTGTGTGCTATTAATAAGTATTTATTATTTTGTGATTCTTTTGTTTTTTTTAATTGGAGTCCCACTCTGTCACCAAGACTAGAGTGCAGTGGCTGCTGCTGGCCACCGCAGGCTCGACCTGCTGGGCTCCAGCAAGCCTTCTGCCTCAGCCTTCCAAGTAGCTGGAACTACAGGTGCACACTACCATGCCCGGCTAATTTTTGATTTATTGTAGAGATGAGGTCTCGCCAACTTGCCCAGGCGGGTCTCGAACCCGCGGGCTCAGGCAATCCATTCACATCAGCCTCCCAAAGGAGCGGGATTACAGGCTGAGCCACCGAGCCCAGCTTATTTTGTGCTTCTAAATGGACCAGAACAAATCTTTTGCTGTCATTTTCACAGAAGGAACAAGAAGGTCAGCAAATCAGAAAGCCAATTTACTT
>NW_007063681.1:0-1184 GCF_000164805.1 Carlito syrichta | reverse complement strand
CGAAGTTGTCATCTCTGGCACCAAAGGATGCTGCCAGGAGAGCAGTGGAGCCTGCAGAAAGTGTGGTTGCTGGGTTGGGGGAGCTACCTACCAGAAAGGCAGCGTCCACCCAGGTGTGATCGTTCTTCATCTTGTCTTTCATTTTTGCATTTCATTGATGCTTCTGATGACGACCTGGCGAATTAAAACGGTTGCTTTGTGTTCCACTTGGGTCCAATAAGCCAGTGACTCTGTGTCCCGCACTCCCTTTGTGGAGGTGGGGGGAGGCCATGGGTGGTGTCGCCATGGGGCTAGAGAAAACAACCAGGCAGTGAAGTGGAGCTGGTAGGGGCAGCAGCAGAATGGGATCCCTGGCCACCACTCAGACAGCTCAGGAGATGCTGAGCTCGGCCCCTCTAAAAATACAATTCAATACTATGGAAAATGGACGGCCGCGTGTAAAATCAGGCGCACAAACTCCTGGCTGACCCTTGCCCCTGCAATGCCATAAACTGTCAAGAGACATTCAACATCACCCGCCTTAGCCGCCTCTTCCCCCAAATGCATGGGATCCTGTCCACCCAGTGCAGGCAGGGTCTGCTGTTTCCCTCTGTCCTGCCTAGGCTGAAGAGCGCAGACACGAAGGCCTTCATAACTTGTTGTGCATGAGTCCACATGACAACTCAACCGCTCTGTACTGTACACTCACATTCACACATTCACACACACACTCGAACTACTCTGCTCTGCTGGACTCTCAGAACCCTGCTGAGACTGGGCTGGGTGGCATTCCAGTGTATTGTTGAAACAGCACTCAGCCAGCCTCTTCTGATGCACAACCAATAATGGACATGCAACTTTACACAACTTTGGCCACCTGCCAACCTTAAACAATGTAAGTCCAAAGAGGCATGACCATAGAAAAGTGCAATACCATACTCTAACACTAACTATTTTGAAATTGGGTGGAAGCATTCTGAAGAATAAAACACTACGCATAAGCAAATAGCTGAACAGTGGAACCTTATGTATTTTTAATATTACAATTTCCAGGTTTGGAATTCATGAAAGTTAGACTACTGTCCTTATTAACAAACTGTGAAAAAAATGGTGTTAAGACTTAAAGATTTTTTGTTACCTTTCCAACTTCTTACATCTCTAGTGATTGTTTAGGTCCATAGATTTATTGTTAAGCAATGAAAGAA
>NW_007063680.1:0-763 GCF_000164805.1 Carlito syrichta | reverse complement strand
TAGCCAGCTGTCTAGCCAGGTGACTTAAGTATCAAGCTACCTAGCTAGACAGCTGGCTACCCAGTTGACATAACTATGTGACTTAACTAGGTAGTCAGCTTGCTGGAGACCTGACATAACTAGCTAGCTACCTAGTTATCCAGCTGTATAGCCAGCTGACTTAACTAGTTTACTTAACTAACTAGCCAGCTGGCTTGCAGGCTTACATAACTGTCTAGCTACTTAGTTAGCGAGCAGGATAGCCAGCTTACTTTGCTAGTTAGCAACCTATATATCCCACTGGCTTGCCAGCTGACCTAACTACCTAGCTTTCTAGCTATCCAGCTGGCTAGCAAGCTGACTTAACTAGGTGTCTTAACTAGCTAGCCACCTAGCTAGTCAGCTGACTTAACGAGCTTGCTACACTGCTAGGCAGGTGGCTAGCCAGCTGACTTAACTAGCTGACTTAACTATGTAGCCAGCTGACGTAACTAGCTGACTTAACTATCTGGCTACCTAGCAAACCAGCTGACTTTACTAACTGAAATAACTAGCTAGCATCCTAGCTAGCTATCTAGCTAGGTAGCTGACTTAATTACCTGACTTAACTAGCTGGCAAGCCGACATAACTAACTGGCTTAACGAGCTGGCTACCTAGCTGGTCAGTTGACTTTACTAGCTGAAATAACTAGCCAGACAACTGTCTTGCCATATGAATTAACTAGCTTTTTAACTAGGTAGGGAACTAACTAGCCAACTGACTTAACAAAATAACTTAACTAGG
>NW_007063679.1:0-644 GCF_000164805.1 Carlito syrichta | reverse complement strand
TAATCAGAAGAGAAAGACCTTCACAATGAAAACTACAAAACACTACTCAGAGAAAACCAAGAAGACACAAACAAATGGAAAAATATTCCATGTTTATGAATAGGAAGAATCAATATTGTTAAGATGTTTATTCTACCCAAGGCAGTTTACAGATTCAGCGCAATACCCATTAAATTACCAATGTCATTCTTCTAAAACCTGGAAATGACAAAGAAATACATATGAAAACACAAATGACCACGAATAGCCAAGACAAATCTTAGCAAAACAAAGTGGGAGGTGTCACACTTCCAGACTTTAAATTTTACTATAGGTCTACTATATTCAAAACAGCCTGGTATTGGTACAAGTACAGGCATATAGTCCAATGAAACAGGTTAGATATCCTGGAAGCAAAACCTGAATTTCTCAACCAAGTCATCTTTGACAAAGTCTCCCCAACAACCACCAGGGAGAGAAGAACCTATTTAGTAAATGGTGCTGGGAAAACTGGCAGACCACATACAGAAGACTGAAACGGAACCCCTATCTATCATCACACAAACATCAACTCTGAATGAATCAGAGACCTAAACGTAAAACCTCAAACTGTAGTAATCTTATTAAACACTGAAACAGGTTAGACATCCTGGAAGCAAAACCTG
>NW_007063678.1:0-797 GCF_000164805.1 Carlito syrichta | reverse complement strand
GCTCTAGGCATTTCAGGCTTGAATTCAAAATTAGAGTGATTTGTTTCAAAATATTTTACTCTAATTCAATGTAAATGAATAGAAAATCAGCATAATAAGAGCTGAGAGAAACAGTTTCCACAGTGTCACCTTTTTCAATAATCTCTTGCTTTTCAATTTCAATAGGTTCTTTGACAATGACCTCTACCTGATTTTCCCAATATTGCTAATTATTACAGTCATTACCAACTACCCTCATGGTTTTGGTATTTTGGGTTCTGATATGTGCTACTAAAAAGTCAGGTATTTTTATTGATATGACACCATTATTTTAGAAACCAAATAAATCTGAAAATTATTTGCATATTGATTGCATACATAAAAAGTTCTCTACTGTATTCAAATTTTGCATTAAAAATTAAAACTCCAGATTCCTCAAGAAGAGGAAGAAAATGACAATTGATACAGTAAAGTTTCATTTACAGTAATCATTCTAATCTGGTTCAAAGTCTTTCTGCACAAGAGCTATATACATCTGACAGTTTTGAAATTGAAACAGGTAACTCTGCTTGAAGGATCTAGAGATCCAAGATAAAACCACAGAAAAGACACAAATGAACCAGAAAAAATTTCTTTCAGACAAAGAAATACAACTCTCTCTGCAAAAGAGTGTACACGAATATATATATATAATTTCAGTTCCTAAATGTTGTTTAAAAGTTCCCCACAAACAGGAGAAAAAATTATGCAATTATTTGAAGATGAAGAATTCTCTTTCTCATATTTCCTGATGAGAACACACAAGAGCCATTTCAGGA
>NW_007063677.1:0-768 GCF_000164805.1 Carlito syrichta | reverse complement strand
AAAAAAATTGATAGGAAAAGACATCTAAAAAATTGATAGGAAAAGACATCTAAAAGTGCATAAAAGCTAGCCACAATGGTATGAATAATCTTACCATCATAAAAAAAATTTGCTGGTGAAAGAGAAGTGTCAGAATGTCTTGAACAGGAGGTACAGAGGGGATAGAGAAAACACTATTTCGTAATAAAACCCCAGAAAGTTGGACAAAATCTTCTCTCATGATGAAATGTAAAAGATAATTTTTGAAGTGTTAAAAGGTAGGAACCATCTCCCCACAGGAAGATCAGAAGCTCTAAAAAATGGTGATGTTATAAATTTAATAAAAAGAAAGATTAGAGGAAAATGTTTGCAAACAACATATCTGACAAAGGTCTTATGTTATGGATTATATAAACTACTCACAACTAAACAGTGTGTACACATATTCTCTCTCTCTCTCTCTCTCTCTCTCTCTCTCTCTCTCTTTCTCTCTTTCCAGTTAGAAAAAGGGCAAAATACAGAAAAGACATTTCATCAAAGAGGAGATATGGATGACAAACATGTGAAAAGATATTCTATGTGAAAAGATGTTCAATACCTTTAGCTGTTAGGAAAATGAAAACTAGAACTACAATTAGAAATCATGACATACCTTTCAGAACAACAACAACTAAAAGACAGTGACAAAACTAAGCACTGGTGAGGAGAGCTGAGAAACTAGATCTTAAATACATCAGTGGTGGGAATAGAAAATGGCACAGTCACTCTGGCAAACAGCTCGTCAATTTC
>NW_007063676.1:3181-4102 GCF_000164805.1 Carlito syrichta | reverse complement strand
GAGGCTGCGGTAGCTGGGACCGGCCACTGCACTGCAATCTGGGTGACAGAGTGAGACTCCAACTCAAAAAAAATACCAAAAAACATATCAAGCCAAAAATAACCTTTCTCAAAGTCACAGCGACTACTTTTCTTGGCTTCATGCCATACTTGACCTCACATTCTGCTATGGTGGTCAAATTATTCCATTGTTTTCTTAGGCAAACCTCTGTTTGCACACTGGATCCTGTCCATTCAAGGATGTGACATCTGCAATGGGCTTCTTCATTTCAAATCAACATCATCAGTATTTCCCTCTCAGCTGAATTGTTGTGACAACATGCAGCAATATCCCCATCCAAAACACTCATAAAATCTTTTGAATTTGAATCCTCTTTTAAAGAAATTATCTGATTTCATTGCTCTCATTTTTATAATACTTCATTGAAGGAATGTTTACTTTTACTCTCCTTACTTCCCCTCTTCTCATGCCCATTTGACTTTACCACAAATTTTTGCTTGGCTAAGTTCAGTAAATCTGCTATGAGTGTGTTAGGATACCAATAATCCCTTTATTGTGAAAGCTGGGGTTGCTTTTATTTCTGATTTTATTTGTTACTCAATTTATTGGCAATATTTGGCCTAGTTGATCCCTCGCTCATTCTTTAAACACTTTCTTTCCTTTGATCTGGCCCCCAATTTCTCTCACCAAACATGTGTTGCTGATTCTTATCTTTTCCACTGTCGAAATTTTGAAAGGCCTTGGGACTCATTCTTTGAAATTCCATCATCTCTCTCAATAATTTCATCTAAAACCACTATCTTAAATTTCATCTGTGTTTAAAGGCCAGGAATAATCTTCTTTTAAAATTTCTAGTCATCTCAAATTCAACTACAAAAAATTTGAAATCCTCATCTTCCTTCTCAACTTTTATTTTCCCTT
>NW_007063676.1:0-1563 GCF_000164805.1 Carlito syrichta | reverse complement strand
ACATTTGTATTAAAATACCTATTTGATATTAAGGAAATATCAAAGACTAGAAATTCTCCAACCCCAAAAATGAAGAAAAAAAGATTCTCCAAACTTTTTACAATAAGTATGTATCTAGAAATGTCTTTTTATTGTAACAAAACACATAATCTGTATTTTCAAAGCAAAATAATTTTGATAATGTACACAGAAATACAAGCAGAAATATTGATTTAACATAGTAAACAAATAACTAAAAAGTTACTATTTTGAATTGAAAATAACAACTCTTTTTCCTTGCTTTTTGTTTCAGGGAACTGAAACTGATTAATTTGTTCAGTGTTTTTTGACAACGTGTATTAGACAAGAATAGAAGATGTGGCCAATATTTAAAGAGTCCTAAATTCTTAATCTGGAAATTTCTAAGTTTTAAACGTTAGTTAACAATTTTCAGAAAATGACTTATGAGGACACTTTTTAAAAATTAAATATATTTAAAAATATTATTTTGTTGGGTTTTGCACTTCCAGAATTGTAACTTGTTTTCAAATGAGTGTGTTTTTTGGTTTGTTTCTTGCTTTATATTTTAATCACCTTCAAATCTGGTATGGGAAAGAAGAAAAGATGTATAATCCTTATACGATGTTCCCATATTTTTCTCCACAGCAAAGATATACAAAGTCAGAGAGAAGAGTACTTTAACTATAGAAGAAAAAGGGTAAGAATTATTACAGCAGACTCTCTTGTCAGATACCCTGCCAGAGAAGCAAATGGAGGAAAATATTTGAAAGGTTAAAAACGTTTTAAAAGCCTAGAATTTCATATCCAGCAAAGTTGTCCTTCAGAAGAAAAAAAAAACTTTCTTAAATAACCCTACCGACCAAAAAATCATTGTTGGCAATCTTGCCCTGGAAAAGATATTAAGAATGTTCTCCATAGGAAATAAAAATAATGCAGATCAGAAACAGGGATCTGCATAAGGAAATAACATTAGAAAACGAGAAAATAATAACTATTTGTCTTGTTCTTAATTTTAAAGTATCTAAAAGATAACTGATCAAAAATGCCTAAAAATAAATGCAAGGTGTTATTATAACATATGAATAAGTTATTGGATTGATAGTGCTACTAGAGTAAATGTGAAGAAGGAATTGAGAATTTCATCATATGATATTTGCACTACTCATGAAGTGGGATAGTGTCATTTGAAGATAAAATTAGGTTAGTTGCAAATGTAGGCCATTGCTTTGCTGGCCCAGCTGCATGGCACTTTGAGCTGTCACTGCTGTTTCCTAAGTTTTGGTCCCCTCCACTATCTTGGGGAGGTAAATCTCTCTTTCTCTGTTTTTCTTTCCAATTTACTTTCCAAATAAACTATATTTTCAACACAAAAAAAAGAAAAATTCAAAATGTAAATGCTAAGGATGTTGCAATTTTTTTAAAAAATATAATTTATACATAAATAATATAATTGTTTAAAAATGATTAAAAGTGCTCAGTTATTGTTTCTTAGCCTTTTGGCTAAGACTAATGTTGCATCTGTCTTATTAGTTTAAAATGCTCATTAAATCCACAGAAAGCAGA
>NW_007063675.1:2257-4157 GCF_000164805.1 Carlito syrichta | reverse complement strand
TCAGTCCTCAGACCCCCAGTTGAGTTTTCCCCTAGCCACAGTTTCTTGTCCTTCTTGTCTCTGCATTTTAACTGCCTGTGTCTGTTGGCAACTGCTGGATACTACAGAGGATATGAACAAAGAGTGAGCCCTAGAGATGGAGGGAATATTGGACCAAAGAGACTGACCGGGGCAGAGTAATTTTTAAATGCAGAAGTAATTTCCTCGGTTGGAAATTAAAGAAGAGATGGGGCCATAACATGTCTGGATTTCTTATCTTGGAGAAGAATGTAAGCTGTGGATTAGCAACACTGTAGTAGCTTATGATAAATATTTTAGGTTGTGGACTTTGGGGTGTCTGGGGGACAGTGTGTTTGGGGTTCTTGTTCATGCTCTGTTGAATCAGTCTTGGGCATTAGATGAAAGTCCCTTAAATTTTTCAGGCCTCATTTTTGTAATATATAAAACAGCAATAAGAGATGCATGCCTGACATCTCATCCAGTTGTTGTGAGGATTAAATGAGGTACTGTACCTGAGAGTTCTTTCTTTTTTTAAGTCGGAATCTCACTTTGTCACCCAGGCTGAAGTACAGTGACATGTTCACCGTCACCATAAACTCCACCTTCTGTACTCAGGTGATCCTTCTGCCTCAGTCTTCCAAGTAGCTGGAACTATAGGCATATGCCATGACACCTGGCTAATTTTTTAGTTTATTGTAGAGATGAGGTTTTGCCAAGTTGCACAGGCTGGTCTCGAACCCCTGAGCTCACCAATCCTCTCACCTCCACTTCCCAAAGTGCTGGGATTACAGGTGTGAGCCACCCTGCCTGGCTTGTACCTGAGAGTTCTTTAAGGAATCTAGCTCACTACACGCTTTGGTGAAACTATGGTACCTCTAGCCTTTTCTTGACTTTAGAGAATCCCTGACCCCTCCCCATTCATGGTACCCATGGTCTGTGGTAGTTGGGTGCACTCATACATTATCACCCACCCTGTGGTGAAGCTGAGATTTGGTGTACACACCAAGTGTAAATTCATTCTTCTTAAAATGTCATTGCAAAAAGGCAAAGGGAAAGCATTCTCTTTTATTGTTAGGTGGTCCTTAAGCATCCTTTGAGAGGTAAAGCAGTCTTTGAAAAAGCAAATTTTATAGATAAAGAAACAGAGAATAAAAACCTTGCCTAATTTGGTAGTTGTGCCCCTAAGCATCTTGCCTCCATTTAAGTGCTGAGGAAATAGCTGGAATTCAATTAGCAGGATGGAAAACCATGCTACTGACCACAGAACTGGCTTCACTGTCCGTGTATATATTCTTGGCCGTGTACCAAACGTGGTCTAATTTCTCCTGCCAAGGAGATGCAAAACAGGTATCAGTAAGAACATCAGAACTTTCATTCATGTGATTTCTGTCATGCCATATACATGAAAAATTCAGATTTTAGATTAAGGACAGTAAAGATTCCTCTTTTGTATCTTAAAAGGTACTCCTCCCTCCCCATAACAATAAATATTATGCTCCTTGAAGTCTGATAAACACTTGAGATCAGGAGCTAGCATTTCCATGCTGAGAAGACCCCCAACTTCAGACGTGGGGGTTCCGAAGGATGCAAGCACGTGACAAGGTGTAGTAACAGTTCTTTCTCACTCTTCAAATTTGCCCATTTTCTTTTTTCATCTCAGTTTCTCCCCTATTTTAAATGTAAAACCTACCATTTCATAGAGATCCCAAACTTTTCAAAATCTTTACTTATTTTTTATTTTTTTGAGTTGGGGGTCTCACTCTGTTGCCCTGGCTAGATTGCGGTGGCACAATCACAGCCCACTGCAACCTTGATCTCCTGGGCCTGGGCAATCCTTCTGTCCTAACCTCCCAAGTAGCTGAAACTACAATCATGTGCTGCCGTGCCTCAACTACTTTTT